>NW_010128936.1:0-61487 GCF_000699245.1 Pterocles gutturalis | reverse complement strand
AGAGCACATGGACGAAACCCAAACTCTAAAAATGATAAACACACTTTTTCATTCAAGTCTTCCTTGTCCCAGATTTGCTCAGCTTCTGTCTTTGGGATATATGATGCATGCCCTGCTACTCCCTGAGCATCTGCTGCGGGCCACTACAAGAGACAGAGAAATGGGCTAAAGGCACCTCTAGCTTGAGCCAATATGTGCTTATGAGGCATCTCCTGCTTGCACTGTAGGCAATCCAGCATTTGTGCTGTCTGTGCAGCAAAATGAGGGCTCAATTAGAGCATGAGCTACTATAATTCTGCTAGGTCGTCGAGATTGGTATAGGTACAAAAACCACCCAGAGTGCAACAGCACTGGCTCTACAAAATCCAAATCAGAACATAGTGTTGCTGAGGACCCTCTGTGTCTCCCCTGGCTGCTAGCAAAGCTCATGCCCATACCACTGTATGTTAATTGCTACCATTCCTCACACGAGCTGTGTAGCAGATGTGTGCCTGCATTTTCACATAGACATGTAATCTTTCCTCAGGATCCGTGGGTTTCTCTCTCTTGCTGGCCTCCTGCTATGTGCGTGTCTCGGGATCACATGTCCCTGGCTCCCTCAGGCTACCTCTGTAATGATAAAGTGGACAGACAAAGAGCACAGCTCTCAGCCTGGCACGTGGGTGCCCAAAAGTTCAGGTCGCTGGCACAGCTCCTGCTGCTGGTTTTGGTCCGGACTAACTGTTTCTCTCACAGGCAATGCTTGGGCACAGCTGGGAGTTAGCATGGATCATTCCCAGTTGACAGTCTGAGGCTATTTTGGAGGGTAAAAAAATACAGTTTTATAGGTATGGTTTTGCCTGGCTACTCGGGGAAAGGGAAAATGCCCTGTCCCTCTTTAGTTTATCAGCAAGAACATAGCCTAGGCCTGGGTTTGAAAGAACAGTCAAGTTCATGGGAAAAAAAGGTAACCTGGTTTCCCTGAATGTTAGGACCTATTACGTTGTAATGGCACATGGCTTTGCTTGCTCTTTAACTTTGTATTATAAAATACATCAGTGATCGGTCCACACATTAGCATAAAAGTGTATAGTTTTGATAACTCTTAAGTTACCAAAACACTAAGGGCGGGGTGGGGTGAGAAGGGTGAGGAGTAACCCTGTGGAGACTAGAAATGGCCACCTAGTCCACTCTCATAAATTACAAGCAAAATCTAAGGTCCATAAAAAATATTCACATGTACCTAGTTGTCCCAAGCCACTCAACCCTTCCAAGCCAACTACAGAATTTCAAGTCCTGTAGTACAGAAGACTAAAACCTTAAACATCACAGTGTGCCATAGAAAGGGAGAACCTGGACACTGCCATGACTGCAGGCTTCTGAAAGAGGAGGGAGGCAGCAAAGGGAACATATCCATACCATCTGAGGAAGTGCGGTTTAGTGCAAAGAAGCTGAGGCAGAGGTTGGGAAACTCAGAGATGTCAGACATGTCAAACTTAATGTGAAAAAGCCAAACCCTCCCCTTGCCTGCATAGTTGCAAAGTTATCCAGCCCTGGATAGCCCCTTTAGTCATCGAAGCTGTCAGTCTGTTTTTTTTTCTCATTCAGTAATTTTATTTGATGCAAGGGGGAAGTTTGGGTGTAAGACTGTATGTGCAGTCCTGTAGCTCATTTTCACAGTCCTAAACAATCTTGC
The DNA here is from genome assembly GCF_000699245.1 of Pterocles gutturalis. NCBI lineage: Eukaryota > Metazoa > Chordata > Aves > Pterocliformes > Pteroclidae > Pterocles > Pterocles gutturalis. The sequence continues at coordinate 59,812 of NW_010128936.1, read as the reverse complement.
CTAGCTTAGAAATGCTCACCTGCTTCTGAATTCTGGGTCTTCAACAGTGCTCAGAGAGCAAGGGTGGTACTTTTTAAAATAATATTAAAATATGCTTTAAAAGTGGTGGTAGGGATACAGACAGAGTTAAATCACACTTAAGGAGGTGTCAATGCAACAAACATGTCATGGGATCCCCTTGCAGCACAGCAACTGCTTGCTCCTGGAAGCGTCACATACAGGACTGCTGCAGTTACGGTGTTAAGGGATCTGATTTCACAAACCTTCTGTAGGCAGAACTGCTGAATTATGGACCAGCTGGACCCTAAGAGCTCAAAGGTCTGGATGTGCCTGACAAATTTGGTGGCCTTCTATGACAGGTTTACAGCATTGGTGTATAAGGAAAGAGCAACAGATGTCATCTACCAGAGGGATTGGTACTGGGACCAGTGTTATTTAACATCTTTGTGGGAGACATGGACAGTGGGACTTAGTGCACCCTCAGCAACTTTTCTGACAACACCAGGATGTGTGGTGTGGTCATCATGCTGGAGGGAAGAGATGCCATCCAGAGGGACCTTGGCAGGCTTGAGACGTGGGCCCATGCCAACCTCATTAAGTTCAACAAGGCCAAGTGCAAGGTCCTGCACATGGGTCAGGGAAATCCCAAGCACAAATACAAGCTGGGTGGAGAATAGATTGAGAGCAGCCCTGAAGAGAATGATTTGGGGTGGCCTTTGATGAGAGCCGCCTGTGTGTGCTTGCAGCACAGAAACCTCCCGTGTCCTGGGCTGCATCAAAAGAAGTGTGACCAGCAGGTCAAGGGAGGTGATTCTCCCCCTCTACTCTGCTCTTGTGAGACCCCAACTGGAGTACTGTGTTCAGATGTGGGGCCTCCAGCAAAAGAAGTAAATGGACCTGCTGGAGCAAGTCCAGAGGAGGGTCACAAAGATTATCAGAGGGTTGGAGCACATCTGTGAAGACCAGCTGAGAGTGTTGGTGTTGTTCAGCCTGGAGAAGAGAAGGCTCCGGGAAGACCTTATAGCAGCCTTCCAGTAGTTAGAGGGGGACTACAGGAGAGATGGGGAGGGACTTTTTACAAGGGCATGGAGTGAGAAGACAAGGGGTAATGGCTTTAAACTGAAAGATGGTAGATTTAGATTAGATATAAGGAGGAAGTTTTTTACTGTGAGGGTGGTGAGACACTGGAACAGGTTGCCCAGGGAAGTTGTGGATGCCCCATCCCTGGAGGGGTTCAAGGCCAGGCTGGATGAGGCTTTGAGCAACCTGGTCTAGTGGGAGGTGTCCCTGCCCATGGGGGGGGGGTTGTAACTAGATGATCTGAAGATCATGTAGGTCCCTTCCAACCCTAGCCATTCTATGATTCCGTGATTCTGTGATTCTATGATTCCGTGATTCTGCGACTGATTCTATGTAAAGCTGATGATTACAGCCTGAAGCTGAATATAGGACTGACTCCTCACATAGAAAAGTAAGCAAGCAATGGAAAGCTCATTCAGCCCACCATAATTTCTGGTGCAACATGAGCCATTTCTCAGTAGAGTGCAGCAATGCACTCGTCTGGTAAAACAGAGCAGCAAGCTCCTTAAAGGAGGGAAAAATGGGAAACATTGTTTTCCTTTGCCAAATGCATTATCATACAGCAAAGAGGGCCTCAGCACAATGAAAGAAGGAAGGCAATGAGCTGCCTCCAGTTTCACAGCCCTAACACCGTATATGAAAGTTATATAGTGGGCAACTTGTTTCCTCTCCATCCTTACCTTGGTGGTACTGGGGTGAAATTGCTTCTGCAGCCAGGTTGCTGAATTGTACCAGCTGTAATCAAGGTCATGACATTTCTCCAAAACACCCTCAGTATGGATTCTTCATTCTGTTTTGTTTTGAAAATATTAACAGCACACACTGGCTACGTGTCAATACAATGAAAATCAGGGGGGATTTCAGGCAAAGCTGTTTGTGGCACACAGTCCTGCTGCTTTAAGAACCAACTGTGCAGCACAGAGAATAAGTGGTGTGCACTAGTCTAGAATGAAATGGGCTACAAATAAATTATTAAGCTTTTCTAGGAGGCGAACGGGACATTTTCACCTAGACTGAAATGCGTGTCATCACATACAGCAAAAAGATAAACAGGCTTGGGCCAACTTGATGAGAATTGATAGTGACTTACACATCCCTATTCAAAACCAGTTGTATCCAGATTAAGGTAGCCTCAGACAGCAATTTCCAGAATAATCCTACATAACACTTTCCAGGACTTCCTAATCATTAGCATGTGTTGATTGGAAAAGGGCTTTAATGTGCTGATTCAGAGATTACATGTTTGTTTGCTGAATAACTAGGGGGAAACATTTTCAAGTTTGGTTTTTGGGGCTTTTTTTATTTTCAGTTGGTCCTGTAGCCTGTGAGAGGCAAAGATGTCCTTGTGGAAGATCCATGCTGTAGAAAATCATCCTGCAAATATTAGCTGGCTGTTTTGGTCTGATTAGATATATCTTTGCATGGCAATATGATTTCATCTCGAGGCAAAATTTTCAAATCCAATAAATCCATTAAGACTTTCTGAAAGAAAGAAAGAAAGAAAAACAAAACAGTCTCAGCCCACAGTCTAAAAGTTAGTGCAGTTTATGCAGGCAATCTGCTCTGATCCTCTCACAGAGAACTGACACTAATTTTTTTTCCTATGAGAACAGTAAAGGAAACATCATAGACATGTTTCTAAATACTGTTTCAGGTGGATGTTAGGCAACCAGGAGGAGTTCAGACTGTCAATATCTAGTGATATGGCTTATAAATCTCTTCCAGTTCCTAACCTTGTGGCATTTGCTGTCCTGGATCCAAATTTCTTGTCAACCTCTATGATGTCATCATACGGGACACCACGTTTGGAGCACACATGGAAAAAGACAATTAATTTTAAAGTTCAATGGCTACCTTTACTTGCCATCCCAGCACCACCTGTGAACTCCCATTCCACACCTTTGCACAGAGAAGGGGGAGGATGGAATTAATCCTTTTGAAATTCCCGTGTTTCAAGGGCCCTCAAGAGGTCTTCTTTATACCTCTTCAACGAACAAGGATCAGTTACACCTAAACCACCACACCTAAGCCTAAAGTGTCCTTAAAAATCATCACTAATTGAAATTTGACTTGCATCTTGCTATCTTGCTCTAATATTTTCATAAAACTTGCCACTAGATTTTTCCACCTTATATATAATTTGAATCTCATTTGTTGCAAAGCGAGAGGATTTCTTCTGGGTCTTGCTCTCTTGGACTCAGGAAATAACTGACCACCTCCTTTTTATAACAAACTTTTACATATTGGGAGATCATTATCCTTCTTCTTTTTCTTTTCACTAAATGAAATAATGCTCGTTCATTCAGCCTTCTTGGCCACATTTAGTAGAAACTGATTGTTCTTGCTGCTTTATTCTGGATTATCTCCAGTTGGTATACATCTGTGTTTAAGTGCAATGCCCCAAATTGGATGCAGTACTTCCACTGAGGCTTCTTCGGTGGCAAGTAGAGCAGAATAATTTCATCCCTCTGTCTTACATCCAACAGTTCTCTTAAAAGCATCCCAGAGTAAAATTTGTTCTTTTGCAGCAGCCTCATACACATTTGTGGCACATTATAACTTTTTGATTCTTTTCCTGCCCAGTTGCTACCTGAACCATTTTAAATCCTCAGTCCCAAGTTCCCAGACTCTACTTGTCCTTTGCAAATCTCCATTTTGCTGCTTTCAAACTGAAGATGCTCATCTTGCTTTGAAATCCTATGTAGTCTTACGAATGCTGCACCTCTTCTGTAATACAGACGCTCTCTCTGCTTCATCAGTCACATCACCAGTGACAGTACTGAACAGAACATGGCCAAAAGCAGATATACCTGCTTGAAGTGCCCTCCCAGGCTGACCACAAACCATTATTAACGAGAGTTCATCTGAGGCTTTTCACTGTGTTCGAATACTAAAAGGAAAGGGAGCTTCTTTGACAGGAATAAATAACTTATCACTTCAGTTTCAGTATGTCTCAGTTTGATATCTCTGCAGGTGGAAAGAAATTTCACCCAGGCAGTTGTATCTCTGGTTGCCCTAATACAAGTGTTATTTTGAATAAATCTGCTGCTTCACCTCAAAAGAAGAAACACATTACCTTCAGCCTGGATAAACTGCATTGCTTTCAAAAGACATAAAAGCTCTGAGAACTGTTAAGTGTTGGAAAAAACTATGGTTGAGTTTGTTGTGTCAGTGACCTTGAAGATCTGGACCTGGAAGTGCACTGACAGGCAGTGAGTGTACAATGAAGATATATTTAATGTAGCCTACCTGAGAGAGAGAGAGAGACAGCAGCTTTCCTCTTTCTTGAGAAGCACTTTCTAGAGCTTCTGTGAGACTTCTATCATCAGTTCAAGGCGCAATGAAATTCATTAGTTTTTGCAAATTAAAATGTTTGTCACTGTTGATGAATCTTTGACTAAAAGGTAAGGATCAGAGCATGATATATTGCTACATAGATTGCTCCTTTCCTAATGCGACATTAGAACAATGGGTTGAAAACAACTTCTGTTATTGAGAAATTAATACTTGGTGTTCAGCGGTAAGGGACAGTATTGTGACACCTCAAGAAGTTTTCCCTCCTTGGTCAATTTAGCAGGAGCAATCCTTCTTGGCCCTGGTTTCTCCTAGACATCCCTCTAAAGGCTTAGTTGCAATCTGTGAAAGTGGAAACACACTCCAAGTGGTATCGCTGCGTCTCATTCCAGTGTGTCTTTCAATTTACTCTGGAGGGGGCTCTGGAAATGTCCATGCAACTGTAAGACTGCTTACAGAGGGGTAGTCTTTAAGCAGTAGATTAAAGAATTACCTTGTGTAATTTTGTTCTTAGTATTGCTGCTGCACAAATCTGTAGATATTTCTGTCGATCCCTCTCCCTCCTGAATTGTATTGTGAATGAAAGTGATACAGTGACCCTGGCTGGTCAGTCGCTGTTGTGGCCCTCTTCAGTGCGTCTGAGACTACCTTGGCTTCCTCAGCAGATTATAAAAGCACTCATAGAGTCACAGACAACAGAAACTGCTGCCCAGGTTTTTAAATGTCCACTCCTTAATCAATTCCAGGTTTTGAGTGTTCATTTTCAGGGAACTGCTGATGACCTCAGTTACCATTCGGTCCAATTGGCATTGAAGCTTTTCAGTACATTACAAAATCAGGATGAAAGTACTTACTTAATCTGAGTACATAAAATCAGTGACCACTTCTGGCCCTGGTACAAATACAGAGTTGTATTATTATGAACCTTTATGCTTGCAGTTAAAGGCAAGGAAAGCAATTTGTTAACACAAAACAGGCAGTTCTTCAATGGCACTTGTAGGAACTGAAGTACAGTCCTTCTCTAGAACAGAGGGAAGACTAGTATCCGTGCTGTGTTAGCCAAAGAAGCAGAGTAAACTGTGAGCAGAGACTTTCTCACTTTAAAGAGAGGAGTCACACTTAGATCAGGTAACCACGTCAATACAAAATATATAAAAGCTACTCTGGGCTGAACAATGCTCTCTACTACTGGGTACTGACAAAAATAGTCCAGAGAAAAAATATACCTTCTTTTTACATACATATTACGTAAGCCAAATGTTATTTCTCCATATTGCCTTTTTAAACATGATGCACCCAGCTGTTTAAAAAAATCTGCCCTGAAAAAAGAGCTCACCAAGAAAATGCAATGAAAGGTAGATCAAGGGAAGCTCAGAGCTTTCTATGGCAAAGTGGAGGAGAGTGAAGCCAGCTTGGTACCTTGGGGCAGGCAGAATTCCCTTCATCATAAGCACTGTTTTACTTCACCTCAATGCATCATGCTGGTGAATCCTGAGGTTAATTATTAGATTATTCTAAAACACATCAAAGGCTTTTGGAGGCTCCTGAGTCTTCACAATTTAATATGTTCATTTATCAGGTGCAAGTAGGAGAAATTAAAACTAATTAAATTATTTTTTAAAGACTTTCAAGGTTATCTATTATTTTCAAACTCCACACATTTGACAGTCTCTGTGATATTGCAGAAGCTGCAAAGTAGGGCTAAAAGGGACACCTGGGTTCCAATAGTTTACATGCTTTGAAATAGAGGATCAGTTGACATTTGATTTTTTTTATTAAAAATCCGATAGCATCAGAACTTACCTGGATATTCCTCAGGCCAGAGCAAGCACCCACAGAGGTCAATGGCTATCTTTGCAGATAGTTTTAGAAGTAATACTTCTTTATTTCCAACAAGTAGGCAATCCTCACCACTACTTAGATGAAGAATTTTTTTGCTTTCTATTCCAATACCATTTCAAAGGCACAGACCTCTGCTTTGAACTTCCAGATGCCTTGCTGACCACCATCTACTGACAATATGACAGGGGCAGAATTCAGGTGTACAAAGAAGTTACATGCAGTAACAGGAACCGAAAATTTTTCTGCTGTTTTTTTACTACCTTACTGACAATATGACAGGGGCAGAATTCAGGAGTACAAAGAAATTACATGCAGTAACAGGAACCGAAATTTTTTCTGCTGTTTTTTTACTACCTCGTGTCAAGGGCAGCAGGGAGAAGGGGTATCCCCCTTCATTCCAAGAAGAATGTGCAACTAAAAGAATGAATAAGATCAAAATTATCTTCTACAGGCGTGCAAAACACAGGTATATTCCTGTATGCATCTGGTCCAAAATACAGGAAAGGGGTTTACTTGATCAGTGGCAAGAGCTGAAGGAGAGGAAATTTGCTTAGTCCTGTCCCAGCAGACTGACACAAGACTCTGCAAAGCAGCAGTTTGTAAAAGGAGATCTAAAAGAAACACAAAAGCTACTTTCACTTTAGATGCCATAATTCCACAGAAAAATTAGGTCCAGTTGGATTTTTCCTGAAATAACAGGGGACAAACAGAGAAGCACAGTGGTCCAACCATAGCTTAAGTTGCTTATTAATAAGGAGCACAGGCCTCTCTGAAAAAAATCTAAGAATTGCAGTGGATTGTAGAATCCTGCTATAGTCCATGGAAGACTACTGAATTCTGATGTTTTTTGAGGAAAAGATGCTAAATAAAAGAAATTTATCCTCAGGGACATGCAATATAATTACATTTCTTGTCTGATAAGTGCAAAATCAATTCTGCAGTGTTTTACCTGCATTTTGCAATATTCTTTAAAATGACAGCAAAAGGTTTCATTACTATTTAGTACTAGTTATAGAGGAGGGAGCTTGTTCATTCACTAAACTTAGCAAAGCATCCATACAGTCTAATTCTTCATGAGAATTTTTTAATGTTATTTACTGCATCTGGGCAACTCTATAGACATAATGATGGACAGTGGTAGCTCTGAGGGAACTGTTTTAACCTGTTGCACCAGGAATCTGTGAACTGAAGTGTCTCATCAGCTACAGGTGGATGTAAAGGGAGGCCTTTACAGGCAGCGTGAGAAGTGTGAGAAGAAACTGCTGACTTTTTACAAAAGAAATCTGAAAAGTGGCTGGAGCATTTCCAGACACTGAATAATTTCAGTATTTCATCTTGTACATCCAAAATCAGTGCTCATCATTGAACATCCTGGACCTAAAATATAAGTGAAATCACAGAAACACAATAAAGACCAGAATAATATATTATTTCACTGATTATCTTTTTTGTAAAAGTTTCATTTTCTTCTTTTTATTACAAAATTTGAAATTGTTTACTTGTGCTACTTGATTGCAAACATATATTTGGCTAACAGTCATGGCTTATTTTTGTTTCTAGTGTTAGAACTGAGTTTTGTTTTCCTAAACGGCTTGTGTAAGAGTGTGTGTCATTCACAATTATGAAGGAAAGTGTGGGTATTTGAATGAGAAAGCTGTAGAACCCTGTATACATGTATTTATGTATGTATGTATGTATTTATGCATGTATGTATCTCAGGGGGTTACAAACCTCAGTGTCACAACACAAAACAACATTTTTCCTTTAGCTCAGGTTTAGGAATCTGCACTCGTAGGGCTGGAAATACTTGGGTCTATTCCTTGGGCCAGATACAGGTGACTGTTAAGCAGCCATAGAGACACAGGTTTGAGGTCACAGATTTGTTAAGTGCAGTGAGTGCACTCAGGGCTGCAGTGGGACCCTGGGACCTCAAGCCTCTGTGCTGTCTTTGTAAATGTATTAGGACAAATGATATCATCTTGGTTAGGACAATCTGCCTTCTATCTCTGCTGTATTTAGTTGTCAGCACTGCTGCCACCTGTTTTCTTTCATGCAGAAGGTCTCTCTCCATCCTGGTATGCCTCTGGAAGAGGCACCTGCCTGTTCTTTCCATACCTTTCATTTGAAGAAAGAGCAGCAAGCGTTTTCATGACACTCAGGAATGACTCTTTGGTCCAGAAACTCCAGTCTCACCCCAAAGTGACAGAAATTTCCACTGGTTGCAAAACATATCAGATTCCCAGAACACCAAGATATTTCTGAATGATGATCACACATTAGGATGCTCAGCATGTTTCTTATATTGCACAAGCACACACAGAAAAAGTTATATCTTCATGCTCAGACCTATTGAAATAGGCAGAGGACTCATTTCCTCAGCTGAACAGACACAAATATCCACCAATACCCCAAACACTTTTTTGACCATAATTGCTTCTGAACAACTTTAAATTCTGCATAGTGCACAGATAGTCACTTTATAGACAGGTAGGCCACTGGAAATTACTAATGTGTGATTTCTACTAATCACACCAGCAAACAAAATATGCTCCTACTCAGCTGGCAATCTACTGCCTGAAAGAAACATTAAACTTGGTTTCAGATTCAGTTCCTCAGTAGGTGTATCTCCAGGTAGAATTCTCTTCTCTCTCCTTCATCCTTCCGGATATGGCAATATATACTCATTTTTTACTTTTAAACCTCTCACAATTTGAAAAGTGCTTTAGTTATGCTGAAAGAATAGATTTATTTTTTTTATCTGGAAAATGCTCTCCACTATTACCTTGTGCAGTAATCTTTGAACTGTGGAAGAAGAAGTCTTTGCTATTGCTCTGACTAATGACCTAAAGGCTTAGCCTGAAAAGCACATTGGCAACCAGGTTTGTGCCCTTCTTCTCTTCCTGTAATCACTGTGAAGGAACATCTTGTGCAAAGGTCCACAGTGTCCCAGGGCTCTGTATTCCTCTATACAAAATGGAAAATATCTGGGGAAAACACAACATCTCAAAAATAAATATCATATGAATGTCCACTTACCAGAAACAATAACTTGGTCCTCACTTGGCGTTTTTGCAAGTGTATGGAAAGTAAACTCCAGAAGGTACCTGAACCTCTCATAACTGGTACAAGCTTATACTGGGCAATGGTGACTTGAATGACATGCCAAGTGATCTACAGCATGGGGAAGCAGACTGAATGCAAAAGTGTCTGTACCATCAGAAATTGATTTGACGACTATGTCAATTACTTTTGGCACTAAGCTTCCTGTGTGTTATTTTCTGGCTGATCTTTTGCCTGTCTGTGACTGTTTCCCTATCTAAGCTTATTTTCTGAGAGATTTAGGGGATGCTTTGGCTATCATAAATCATTCAAACTTTTACCCCATGTGGAGTTTCTGCTTATACTGTTTGGGTCAGCTTTGATTATTCCTTCTCAGGTAGTAAATGCTGCTGCTGAGCAATAACATTAGTCACAAAAGAGCTCCCTCGAACCAATCTTGATTTGTGAGATACCAGATAAGAATGTAATTTGCCAGAAAAAAACCATCCCTTTAGTTTCTATACATTTTTGTGCAGTGTACTTTTTTCCTGCAGCATGTTTTTGATCTCCAAGTTTCTTTCAGTTCTCTGGAGTTACTCATGCTAAAAAGGCTGCTGCCTCAACTTTTGCATGCTAATGTGTCAGATATTGATGCTGTTTACACGAGATCTCATTTAAGAGCTTAAACACACAGCTTTTAATGTTGCAGCATTTACAGATTCAAAGATGGTAGAAAGAATGCAATTATGTCACTTACCATCATTCCCTGTTTTGCTGTTTGACAACACAGAGTGGCAGTTTCACACTTATTTTATACTCTTTTTTTGACTAAGCATACTGGTAGTATCAGGTTTAGTTTTATTTTCTGAGAGATGTCTGTGGAGTACCCCTAAAAAATGGATTTAACATATTTTTCTGCATTTGACTGTAGAACTGGAAGTATTGAATCTTGGAAGAGATGGAAGTAAAACTTCTAAAATAGAAGTTTGGAATTAACTAGCTGTTAACAAAAAATACATAAAAAACCCTCAAAATGTTCAGTAGTTTTAATTAAAAAAAACATAACCCTTTTCTTTCCTAACTCAGTATTATTTCCATGGTATCATATGGGGTAATAATTATACTTTCCTTCTAGTCTGTTGCAGAATCATCCAGGAAAGCAGATCGGATAAAATGTGAAATGGGGGAGAGAGAAGCTTTCAAGTCTTCTTTAGTCATTACAAAGAATGAAAATGGTACGACCCCCTTTTTTTCTGCCTTTGCAGATCACCTTTAAAGGTTCCTGTTGTCATCCATTCACTTCAATTGTGAGCAAGCTATTATCTTTATGGACTCAGGATGCTGGTTGCAGACTCACAGTCCCTAAGCAGTGATGTACGTCAAGTAATCTTTTATTTATTTATTTGAATGCTTCAGCTCCTGAGACTCAGGCCTGCCCAGCATTCTGACAATCAGGGTTAATTACTGTAATGCTTCTCTGGCAGGTCTTCCTTAAAGCATCTTAGCAATATTGTAGTGCATCCAGGATGATGCTGATTGTTACCTGTACAGGACTTTGTCAGCATATTACTTCCACTTTATGCAGATTGGGCACTTGCAATTTGAAGTGCTCAAACCAATTTTTAGCACAGATAAGCAGCTTGAAAGATTCTCTGACAACTTTCAAACCTCTGATCTGTGGATTTCTCCAGTACCTTCTTGTTTGTTTGATGCTCGAAGACTTACTTCGCTGAATACCTTATTGCTCCATCAGTCTGAAGGTAGCACAACACAGCATCTTTTCCTCACTTTGAATGTTCATGTGAGGTAAGTCTCAGTTTGACTGTTTGCCTAATTCTAAATGCCCTGACAAACAAGTTTTAGTCTGCTGACAGGAAGGGTCTTCCTGTCCTCCTCACTCATTTTTTTTTTCCCATAAGGGTGGCTTACTTTTCCTGCACCCATTTTGCAGAACTCCACTACAGAAGATAGATGACCATTCCTTTGCTATCTCCACCTCTCTGTTTGTCCATGCAATGTCTCAGAACTCATGACCAGACCCTTAAATTAAAACAAATCCTGACTGACCCTGACTGACAGTAGACAAAGTCAGTAAGATACAGATCTGCTAAGCACTGACCTACTGAGAGGTGGAGTTAAAGCATGGGGGAGTCCAAGTGACTGTGAACTGACCCACTGAGAAGTGCTCAGAGGATGTATTCAGCTGACTCTGCCATGGAGTGATAGCCTGCAGCTGAAAGCACAGTGGCAAGGCCATTTCAGGTGGACACATCACAAGACTTTCAGTTGCAGGCTTATCAAAGGGAGTGCTTTAGGTTCTGTGCGTTTTGACCAGGTTCTTGACATCAAACCTTAGCCCTTTGTAGGTAGGAATAATCTGGGTTTTCAGAATAGGATCTGTACAAGCCTGTGAGGCAAGTGGGGATCTGCCTAATAGAACAGCCGAGTGGTTGCTCTAAATTTTGTTCTGCAAAAGTAAGCAGCTAGGAAACTCTCCCAACAGCTGGTAATGGCTAAATTTACCACTGATTGAGAGTAAAAGTTATTGTTGATTGCTTTAACTGTTTCTAAGGTAGTCTCTTTTATTTAGGAGAATGCCCACCTATTTGGTTGCCTTCTGAATTGTTTTACACCACCAGTGCACAAACAAGGACAGAAGATGTGATCCAGAAATAGTGCCACTGTGCACCTCCAACCTTAAAACAGCATTTTCAAGCTGTTTGCATAATTACATGCAAAATAACACGAGTAATGTTGTCAAGTATTAAGTTGCAGCCCAGGTGACCTCCTTACATTAAATTTTTCTACAAGTGACCTGTAAATAGTCTTCATGGTTAATTTCCTGCTTATAAAATTCAGTTTGTTGCATTCAAATCAAAGTATAAGAAACAATAGAGGATAGCTTTTGGTCAGCGGAGTAAACGGTTACCATTATGTAGCCTTTCAGTTGTGCCGGTATACTAGATCAAGTTGTTCAGTCAACTGATAATTTGACTTCAATTATATTTATCAAGTTAGCTAAAGACATAGGAATGACCAATGAGGAAGATGAATGAAAAGTGCCTAAATATATTTGTGCAGGCAGAATACTACACACCAACATCTCAGTTTAAAGACAAATGGGTCTTGGCTGTAGCTGTGGATCTAATTGAGAACAAAGGACAAGTTCATTTCATGGTGCATGTCCATTTCTTAGGAATCAAAGGTAAGGATGATTCATTTTTATGTAACAAAAAAGAAAAAAATACTGTCTTATTTTTGACCACAGCTATGATGTGTGAGTTGAAGAATTCAGGCTGGAATTCCCAAAAGAACCCTGCCCCCCCATCCAAACCCCAAAAAATTCCAAGCGCTGTAGATGTCTAAATCCTTTCAGTTCCTTTGAAAATGCCAATTTCAAGGTCCAGAGACAGTTTTGATTTATACTGAATGAAAGTGGCGTGATCAAGTCCCGTCTCTAGCCAACTGCAAGTGACCAGAACTGTACTGGGAGGGGTACTTGGATACATTTTAGACAGCACAAGAAAAAATGTTAGAGTAGACTTAAGGGAAAAAAAAAAGGATGGCCAAGTGAAAACTCTGTATTTTTTTTTCTGGTGTCATACTGGGAAAGAGATTCGTGATTTGTATTTTTTAAAATAGGGCACCAATTTACAGTCTACTTCTCCTAGCATTTCTTAGGTCAGTTCCTCCCTCCCCACCCCAGCTCAAACTACCTTTTTCTTTCTTTAATTATTCACAGTTTTAACACAGTTGAATGTTCAAATAGCTTGTACATGGAATACTCAAAGATTTTACACACAACTTATTCTGATGTTGTACAATACACGAGAGTATTATTCATTAAACTAGTATGCCATGATAAATGAAGTTCAATACATTGTAAGTATATAAATATAACAATTAATAAGGCTGTTTCTGCCAACTGTATTTCATACCCAGGAAGACACTAAGGTCAGGAGAAAGTGTCTTCCTTGATTCCCAGTTTAATATATATCATATTGGTCTGTTTTCAGGTGTTCTGCAGTAATCTGAGAGAAGAAGAGCCCAGAAACACAAAGCAAGTAGTTTTGCCCTAAAGTATTAATGATCGTCTACTGAACACCAGTGCACACTCTCTTGTTCATTGAAAGGGTGAAGCAAGAGTGCAGTTTAAACACAAATGTAAGAAACATAAGTTAATAGGCTTCTTACAAAGGTTGCTATGGGCTAAGAGTATGTAATCAGATCAGCTGGTCTTTTGTAATCCACCCAATACCTTCTGTGTATTTTTGAATCAGAGTCTACAGTAAAGATTTTCAGTAAAAGAAGTTACATCTACATGTAATGGGAGTTTGGGAAAAAAGGAAAAGTCCGGAAATAGAAGGAAAATGCATTTGGGGAACAAAGCAATGACAAAGGACTGAGGAAGAAAGACACCTGTTATGGAAGAAAGAATGAAACTCATGCAAAGATCTAGTGTTATCTCACAGTAAACCCTGAATTACAACAGTCATGTTTTTTGGTTAATATTTTGATCAAAATACTTCTGTTTACAGTTGCTGCATTTAGGAGAGCCTTTAGGAGCAGCCCGAGACATGTAAGTGCTTTAGTGAAGTTTCCTGTAACCTCCTTAAAAAAAAATTTGTTAAAGAAACAGGATCAGAGAATAACTGAGACTGGAAGGGATCCCTGGAGGTCTTTAGCCCAACCTTCTGCTCAGAGCAGGCTCAGCTATGAGATGAGACCACATGGCTCAGGGCTTTATCCAGCTGGCTGTTGCAAACCTCCAGGTGCGGAGGTTGCATGAGCCCCTAGATTTCCTCTTCTGCTGCTGGGCTATCCTTGGGGTGGAAAAGGTTTTCCTTATATGTCATCTAAACACCTCTTATTTAAATTAATCAAAAAAAGCATTAGCAGCAGGTCAGAGGAGGTGGTTCTCCCCTTCTTCTCTGCTCTCATGAGACCCCACCTGGATTACTGTGTGCAGCTGGGGGACCCCCAACATAAAAAAGACCTGTAACTGTTGGAGTGAGTCCAGAGGAGGCCATGAAATTGGTCAGAGGGCTGAAGCATTTCCCATATGAGGACAGGCTGAGAGAGTTGGGGTTGTTCAGCCTGGAGAAAAGAAGGCTCCGAGGAGACCTAATAGCAGCCTTCCAGTACCTGAAGGGGGCTACAGGAGAGATGGGGAGGCACTCTGCATCAGGGAGTGTAGTGAGAGGACAAGGGGAAACTGTTATAAGCCGAAAGAGGGCAGATTTAGATTAGATATTAGGAAAAAATTTTTCACTCTGAGGTTGGTGAGACACGGGAACAGGTTGCCCAGAGAAGCTGTGGATGCCCCATCCCTGGAGGTGTTCAAGGCCAGGCTGGATGAGGCTTTGAGCAACCTGGGCTAGTGGGAGGTGTCCCTGTCCATGGCAGGGGGGTTGGAACTCGATGATCTTTAAGGTCCTTTCCCACCCAAACCATTCTATGATTCTATGAAATGTGTACTTACTGCCATTTTTTCCCCTGCCATACTGCTGTCAGCAGCCTGTCTCTGTCTTCCTGGTGACCTCCTCATGGGTACTAGAAGGCCCTGCTTAAGTCCCCCAGAGCTTTCCCTTCTCCAGGACAAACGAGTCTGGATCCCTTGGCCTCTCCTCCATCGGGCAAGTGCTCCAGCCCCTGATCATCTCCATGGGCCTTCACTGAACTTGCCCCATTTGATCAATGACTTTCTTGTACCAGGTGGCCCCAAACTAGACACAGTACTCTAGGTGCCATCTAAGGAGTGCTGAGAAACGAGGAATGATCATTCCCCTTGATGTACTGGCCATGCTGGTCTTGAAACAGCCCAGCAAGCCGCTGGCCTTGTTGGCTGTGTGGGCACACAGCAGGCTTGCAGCAGGGGTGCTCCCTGCCCGAGCATCCCCAGCGCGTGTCTCTGCAAGGAGTGAACAAAGCGCCTCTCTGCAGTACTTGTAACACTGCTTCTGAATCAGGAATCCTGAGCTGAGCCCTGAGTTCGGCTGACAGCTCCAGACACGCTACCTGGTGGCTGAAAAAAAATTATGCTTATCAGCTTCTGAAGTGTACAGTCGTCTTTAACTTAATGCTAGGGACAACAAAAAGCCACTTTCTTCCCTGTAACCGTATGTTGTGCTTTTGCCTAGCTCATCCCACTCCCACAGTTGTTTAGGTTTTTTTTTTTTTCTGATCTGGCAGATTGTAAGCAAGGCACTTTTTAGAAGTTATAGCACATGAACTCTACACCCAGGAAATCTTTAGAGGAACCTGCAGCTAAAAGAGACCTTTGAGCTCAGGAATGGAAAACATGCATGCTGCCTGAGAATACTGGGGTTTTTTTTTAAGAGACTGGACTCTTTTCATAGGTTCAGCCACAGGAGTTACAGCTAAACCACCTTTAGCTCAGTAATAGTCTGCCTGGGATGTAAGGTATAATACTTCACTTAGAGCTGTCACAGCTCCTGGTGCCTGAGCTGTCCCTATAGCACACAGCAGTCACTTCTGTGCAGTGTGGGCATATCAGTAGTTTGTATGATATATATCTCAAGTGGGTTGTAATGCCTTCTGGGTAGCTGCTGGAACTAAGAATGAGCTAATATACTCTCTCCCTCTGCCAGACTTATTAGTTTAGAATGAGTGCTGTGCAGACTACAGCTATGTGTCTGCCAATACAGAGATTTGGGTTTTGCACTTGGCTCAGGGAGTGAGTTGGATGAGATCAAGTCTGCCTGAAAAAATACTCTGTAGATGTACCCTACCACAATCTCATAGCTAAGTTAAGATACACTGCCTGTATTATTTTTTTCCTTCCCAATTAATTGTTTTTGCTTATCTTAGAGGAACAAAGTGAGTTTTCACACTGAGAAGTGTACCACTTTAAACCAGAATCTTACTGTGTATCATAGTTTATCTTTCTTCCTTTTACAGACCTTTAGAGAGAGAACTCAGCCAAAATCACAAGGTCCCCTGTTAATTTGAAGAAATTTACATCAGAACTTGAACAAGTTGCCTGCTGAAGACTGAACTCTTCCTGCGCTTATATCCGTGCAAGTGTTGCCTCCACATCCCAAAATCCAGAAATACCCACCCGACTGATACAAACTGTAGCTTTCGCTTCCTCGCATGCACAGGGACACGTCTAGCTCTTGGAGGCTGTTAGCCAGATTGAAAGTAGGTGAGAGAACTAAAAAGGGCCTGGGTACACATTATCTTGTTACAGTGGGTCGCCTACACCACATGAGGAGGTGACTCATGAGTAAGCAACTGTTTCATACAGGAGTGACTCTCAGAAGTATTCTGCAGAAATGTTTTCTGGCATTCTGCTCATGATGGGGAAGCTCTTCATGGCTTATGTCAGTGCCATGTCCACAAGGAACTATTTGTCCTTCAGAGTGTTGTGTTTAGAACGTACACCTGATGTCATTTAAGTATCCGCTACAAATTGCATGAGTCTGCTGGTACATAACCCCAGCCTTGGGTGGAAATAATGCAATGTATCTCTGTGTTTGGGAAGAAAGTCTGATGTGAATTTTAACTTAAAAAAAAAATAAAATTCTTGTTTATAAACAAAACCCCCTAAGCTGTCACCCAAAATTGGGCAGAAAATTTCTTTCCCTTCAGGGAATATGGTTGTTATCAAAAAATGTACTCTTTTCATTCACAGCAGATTTACTGCAAATTTAATGAACACTGCTTTCTCTCACTGGAGAGGAAGAGCTGTAGGTCAGAGTTGGTTAATAAAACAGGACATGTACTGAATAAATGCTGAATATTCAGCTGAATAAGTGTTATTCTGTGACCATAAGATCTAATTATGTCAACACAAATATTTTGGCACCAAGTAAAAAGAAACCTTAATAAAATTCAAGTAGCTCAATGAAAAGAAAGTGATGTTGAAACCAGAGGACATGAAAGTTGAAATAAACAAATGAAAAAAAGTTTTATATTTCAATGCAGTTTTGTTTAATTTTTAAACTAGCCATTATTATAGGTAAGATAAATGCGATTTCAGAAAAGAAGATAGATACTTGCCTTTCTCAGTGTGCAAAATAGAGCTTTCAATAGCACTTTCCTAAGATTTTTTGAAAGCTGCCACTTATTAAATCTTTCTTCCTCTTTCTAAATAAATTCATTGATTCTGGAAAGTACTTTGCAGTGTTTAAAATCCGACTCCCACTGACTCTAAATAGAATTTTGTCATTGACCTCAGTGGATGAAAACTTTACTTTGCTTCTGAAAATCTTGCCAATAACAGCAAGATCATTTTATGACTACATGCCCATAATCAACCACTTATGAAACTTCCTACGTCTTACTTGAGTTTTTTTAATAGCAGAAAAAAGTCAATAAAACTTAACAGAGCTCCTATACAGACACAAACTTTTCAAATCTCTAACTGCAAATGTTAGCCCTTGGAAGAGGTTCTAATCAGCCCCAGCAATCTTCCTGGTTTACATCCAATCAAAAGCTTGACTTTGAAACACTGAGTGCTTGCAAGAGATTACCAAGAAATGATTGAAAGACTAAGAACTCTGTATAGGGTGTTTTACACAAAACTTTCAAATCAGCGAGAAATTTGAGAAACTCATGATGTATTTGATGAGCCACAGCGGACAGAGACTTATTTCATCAAATTAATTTTTCTGGATTGTTTTATTAGCTCTAGAGACAAATAGTACCAACCAGAGTTTATAAAGTAGATGTGGTTGGTGACAACTTTTCAAAGATTTTGGAAAGAAAGAGATGATGTTTCCCATACAAATAGAGATGTTAAAGTGTTTCAAAACATTGCTGGATAATAAAAACATAACCAGCAAGCAGCTCTTCAGAACTTGTCTTGACAATGAAAAGGGAAATAGAAAAAGCAGGATTGTGAGAATTTGTCTGCAAGTTTCCCATAGGAATACATAAGCGTTAGTTAAAGAAGGGCCTCTTCCCGTTATTGCCCTGCAGCACGATTAAATTGCTCTCACAGGGGCTGGATAGGCTCTGCATGGCCTTCTCTTTCAGAAAAATCATCTTACTTCTGCATCTGCACTGCAACCCAGAGTTTCCATTTTTACTAGAATTGTTAGAAAAATTATTTCTCATTAGTAATTTTGGACTTATACCCTGATGTATATAAAACCCTTATTAAGAGATTTAATTTCCATACTGAAATGTAAGTATAGAAGTTTGCTTTGCTAAAAGTAGAATGTAAAGAAGGAAGACAGTCCAGGAAATGGCAAGCCTTTAAAGGCCATCAGTATTCTCCTCTGTATTTAAATTATGTCTAGTGGTAGCATATTTTGATCATAGTTGGATCTCTGTGGCTGATTAAGCACCTGTAAATCTGTCTTGTCAATTTGCCCTCATTCCCAGATGATGTTACTTGACTTAATGCTCAGCTGAATGTCTTTATAATTTTTCCTTATAGCAGTACTCTATATGATAGTGAGCTGTATGCTCTGTGTTTACATCCATCACTCTTCCTTTTTTTGTCTTGTACATATGCTGTTAAGAATTTCAGTATTTCACCTTAAATTCAGTCTTGCTTCCAGACTTCATAACCCCAGTAGAATCAGGTGTAGGACTCCAGTGAGCTAAATTCGTGTCTGAGTCAGCACATGGAAATTCCTCTGAACTCTGGGATTCCTGCCAGCATTTTCAGTATTGCTTAGCAGCTTTCTGTCAAGCAACTTTGAATACAAACATCAGCTTCTACAGGCACTACCTCTCCCAGTTTTTGCAGATTTTACAATTATTCTGTACAGTGAAGAAGCCCATGAGCTATAAGAGCTGATGAAACAAAATTCTGTAGCAGATGTAAGGTCTGTGTTTCTAACAATGTGAGATTTGCATTTCTGTTTTTCTTCTAATGCTTCTATTCATCACAGATCACTGGCTTTGCTTTCTGTCTTATCCATTAGTCACACTGACTTGGCATTTCTAACATGCTCCTATATGGACAAACATTCCTACTACCTTCAGGGTTCATCCAACCTCTTTATATGCAGTGATAACTGCTGGGGGTAGGCAAGAAAGAGGATTCACCAAATACTTCCCTTCCAGAGAAAACTCTCTTGTGAATATAAGCTGCCAATTTCTTTATTAATATTTGCAACCTTTTTTATAAGCAAACCAGCTGAAAGCATTGTTATTTGAAAAATATTAATAGAAAGGAAGAAGCATCTACTTTTAATAGGAATAAATATTGAAGAGATTATTCTCTCTGTACTAGTTTTAAAAATCCTTTTTATTATTCTCCAAGTAAATTAGGGGTGGGAAGGGGGGAAGGAAAGGCATGGTGTTCACAGATAACATGAATGCAGTTCATTTCCTAAGTATGATGCTTAGGTTATCATGACAAATAACACCATGTGATCACTCATGATGAAGGCAAAAAAATAGCTACCATGGCTATTAGTTTGCACATGTAGTACAAGTTAGAATTTATTTTTGATGAGACAAATACAGACTGTGCGTGTCAGCCTAACATTGTCTGATAAAAAGCAGTTGTATCCAAATATTTGGCACAGGGAGCATTAACCCTGGAGTGCCCATTTGATTTTATATGGAGCTTCCATTTTTCACTCCAGCTCCAGACAGAGATTTCCCAAAAGAAACCAACTAACATAGCACCACATAAAAGTATTATCTTCCACACAGGTGTTGATTCTCCTTCATCACAATAATCAAGCTAATCTCAGAGGGTTCATCTACCAAAGGTTGGAGATGAGTATCCAGGATTTGATTCCCTTCTTTATTAAATGGGAATCAAACCCATCCACCTCAGAAGCTGCACCCCCACAGCAGGATCATGAGAGAGATACTTTCATAATTTTTTTTCCTTAGAAAGACATAAATAAAGCTGGAAAGTAAGCCAGGCAGTATTACTTTCTAATCTGGTGATCAAGACAGCCACTTCAGAGGAGGGAGTCTATGAAATAAGGAAGGCAGTACCCAAAGGTTCACATATTCTGTGTGAAATTGGTCATAAGGCAAAATGCGTGAAGCCAGTCTTCTCCATCATCAGCTTTGTCTTCTCAGGCTGTCGTATGATGGGCTTCTTACATTGCTCCTATAAATTATTGGTGATTGTATGGGCAATGCAAAGAGAATTGGAGAAAAAGATGAGCACTAGCTAATTCTTCTTTTTCCTGCCCAGGAATACATTATAGATGTCGGAGGGAATGAGGGAGCCCCAAATCAAAACACCCTAACTGCCACTTCTACTTTCAGAAGTGGCTTTAAATAAAAGTGGTCTTGGTCCATTGTGCCTTTGTTCAGCTGAAATTCTCTCCAAAGCGGTGAGGCAGACATGAATGTTTTTGAAGAGGCGGGATTTCAGAGGCTGGATTAGCAAAACTCGTCTCATGATCTGCTTTTTGTGGATCTCAGTCTGAAATATGCAACTGCCCATGAACTAACTCTGTAGTCATTGCTGAACACAAGGCAGGACAGGCTATTCCTGTGACACACCACCAACAAAATAAACGAAGGTATTCCTCCTAGAATTGAATGGAAATATACAGTTCCTGAAGCATAGAAGCTGCATGCATACCCACCTGCTCAGGTCTGCTAATAAATGGGTATGCGCCCTATTTCTATACTAGGTCAATGATTCAAAGGACGGAAAGCTGTGAGAAGGAACTTTTACTTCTGCTTAAGAAAACAAAGGTGAGTAATGTTCCCACTGGGCTAGGATGCAGAGAGGGAGGATCTGCAGCAGGAACCTGGAACAGCATAATGACTGTCAGGCTGAATCCTTCTCACTGACTGACAGGTGGTAGCTACTCACTCCTAGCTCAAAGTGGGGGGAAATTTAGTGATAGCACTACATGGTCCAAGCAATCTGCCTCATGTGAATGGAAACACATGTATCTCTAGGCTAAACCAGCAAAATTATATTATGGTCATATATATAGTCAAGTAGTAGAGGAGGGGAAGAATACACAGCCTTAGGTGAGCCTCGTGCAGTTACATGAGACATCTGGTCGTACACCCGTAGAGGGTTCAGGATGGAGGGTGGCAGTGGCAGACTGCCAGAAGGCTGTGTGTGACTAGTAGTCCACAAGCTGCCCAGACACCATGGGGAAAGAGGGTGGTGGGTGACAGTGTAGAAAGGATGAATTGTTGGACAGACTTGGGGCTCCTCGGACCCTCACAGGCTATAGCATACATGAAGTAAAATGGCTTAGTTAAAGCTGTTGGAGCAAGCGACCTCAGCTCATAAAATGAGCATTAATCCATCTGCAGTCTCCCTGGCTGCAGAGCTGCAGCTTCTTAAGATGTGGTAGCTCAATCACTTGAGATCTTCTGCCCATATCTGTAATTAATATATTTCTAGCATGACTGTTGCTCTTTACCCAGTTCTTTAATTCTAAAGGAAGTAAATCAAATGTCCCTCAGTAAACTACATGGCTCTGTCTCTCCTAATTACTCTCTTTCAGAAGAACTAAATAGAATTATCTTAGTAGAACTCCAAAGGAAAAAACACTGGAGAAGCAACTGTAGTTTAAGAAGCAGCTCACATTTCATGAGATATTATAAGGTTTGTTCACTCTTTCTTGTCATTTTAGAGAACAGTTGCTGCTTAGATTGAAATTGGAGGTCACAAATTTGGTTTTGATTTGATATGGAAAAACAGATACTGAATGGAGCTCTAGGCTTGACTGAATGCCTCTTACATCAGAAAGAGTTTAAAAATTCAAAACCTATTGTCTTTTATATTTTATTTTTAATCTGAGCAATCAATACTTGTACCTCAGCAGAAGACCACAAGCTGATGTGAGCCACTGTGACCTGTTTTAACATTGTCAGACTATAAGAAAATACACTGGGTACATATTTTACTCCATGATTAACCAATCTCACAAAGAAGATAAGCATAAAGATTTTGTTTTAATCAGTCTGCTCATTGTCACATTTTCTCATCATTTTCGAGGGGAAAAAAAGCAGTTTGCACTAGAGAAAAGTTTATTTTTTTTTCTTTTCCATTGAAGAAATTCATGTTAATTATTCTTCTGCACCTGCCTAATGGGGCTGAAGTAATTCAATTGTCATATTGTTGTAGATTGTTGCTTCATGTAATGTATCACCCCTGCTGTTTCACTTAAAAAAAAAAAATTCTATACCCCTCCATTATTCAGCAAGACCTAATGATTATTCCAGCATTTGTACATGCTGCACTGTTGTTTTGATTATAATTGACTTCACTTTTTTAATTAAGTACATTGGTTTTAACAATGTTGTTGACATGCATGGTTTTGTCTTTATCAGTATTTGCTTCCATGCATTCTGTATCTATTGACATTTTATTTAGGTCCATTCTATGGGAGTAGAGAGATAGACACTCTTCAAGGTTCATAATCTCATTTCACATATTATATTTATCTAATGGCCTGAAAATTTTGAGAATACTCTGAAAATATTAACTTGAAATAGACACTGCTTTTAACAGTGCTTTTACTTTTAAACGCTATGTTTGTAACATAAATGCTCTAAATTGCTAAGATGGGCCTAATTTATCTTTTATGCAAGTTGGTCACATTGCTTTTTAATTTTGAGTCTACCATGGAACTTCACAAATATACTTTAGGAGTTCCTTTGAGTTGGTTTTACTTTACAGCTTAAGAAAAAAAAAATATAAAACCTGTGTTATTAGAAGACGTTAAAGCAAATTTCAAATGAATTTCTGAAATCAGATCAATGTTGCTCAGTTCCTACAATGAAGCAATTTCAGCTTTCCAAGGGGTAATTTTTCATCTAAATCTCAAACAAATTTTTGTTAAGTCCTTGGACTTTGTTCCTGTAGCCTTTCAAAACACCTCAGTTAAATGATTTGTCATAAACACTATCCCTTATAAGCACAGCATTAAACAAAGTCTGCAGAATTCGTTCACCTCTTCTTCCCCCCTGACCCCAAGTCTTGCAAGTATGTTTCATCACTTATCACAGCACAGAATAATAAAGAAAATGGACCAGAGAGGAAATACTTTCTAATTAAGGTAATTTAAACAAAAGTGGTAGACATTGCAGAGGCTGAGAAATAACTCAATGCAAAATTAAAAATAAATCAGAATAAAATGACCTTGTTGCAATAATTGTACAGGTTTTAAACCCAAGCCTGGCTTAGTCCAGCTGACAGATGTCTTATTTTCGTGAGAAATTTGTGCAACGGATGCCATGACTGTTTTGTCAGTGAAAATGGTATCAGACATACCAGAGGCAGGCAAAACCCATTGACCCAGCACCGGCTGGGAATGAAACTGCTTCTTTCTCCCTGGAGCTGCATTTAGACCCCCTGCCTCATGGTATGTCTGCCTTGGTGCTGTTTGCTGAGCTTTCATTCTGAAAATGGCATGACTGAGAGACAATCCACAAAGTACCCACAAAGCATCTCATCAGTGGTGCAAGAAGCCAACTCCTATGAGTACAGATTGAGCCATACACTGCTGACCATGAGAAGAACAAAGAGAAAGCAAAAGAGAAAGGGAGAATATCTGTGTAAAATAAAACAGAAGGACACCACTATGTAAAACATAACACCTAGCGTTTCCATACAGTTTTGCTCCTCCTTGTTTACGTGCATTCAGCATCATGTTTCATACATGAGAGGAGCTTATTGACTCCAAGAATTTACAAGCCATAATTCACTTCTTTACAAACTGCAGGATTAGCACCCACTCTCCTCCACCCCCTCCCTGGGATCCTTCTCTTAAAATGTTTAAGTTTTGAGGCTTTATAGTTGAATTTCTAGCTTTCTCTGTCACAAAAAATAATGCTTGGGGTTCTTTTAATTGTCTCCAAAAGCTCAGATTTTCATCTCAGATTTGCAGGACCTGGTGTTTCATGAGAAACGTTGAAATCCGTGTGATTAGTGACAAAAAATTTGGTCTCTTGATGCTGTGTGTTCACAAACATGGAAGTTTTCTGGACGTAATTTCAGTTCTACCTGCAAAACAGTGTGTAATCTCTGATGGTGGTTCACCTGCAGGGTGATCAATAACCAAAATGTGCCACTGCCATTTTACACATACTTTAAAAATGGGCCAATACACAATTTAAAACTGCGAGGTACTGAAAATTTATTATGCAGCAGAAATGACACATAGATAGCAAGACACAAAAAAATAAATCTCAGCTTTGAATGATTGTTAACTGGCCAATAAAAATCAGCTTTTCTCAGCAAAGACACTAATATATGCTTTGGGAATTCAGGGAGGAGCTGATATGTATTTAAAGAAGCCACAGCAAAGAGAATGGAAATGGAGCTAAGCCAGTCTACAGACTGAGGGAAAAATCTCAGGGAATGGCAATAAGAGGATCTGTGAGAGAGTTAGAGGACTGGAACAAAGCAGAGACCTCGTGTTCTGCTGAAGGAAGAAGATGGAGAACAGTTGTCTCCTTCGAGTGTGTAGATGAGTTCATGTTGTCTTTGGTCCTCCATGCCAAGGTAAGTTCAAAAGCCCTCCAGGGGACCGTGAGAGAAATTAAAGTATTTTTCTCCTCCCACTGTTCCCTCAAAGAGTTGAAAATCTGGGCCCCCTGTAGAAAAATTTTGCACTGCTACTGCAGGACCCAGCTTTGCAACCACTGCTGTGTGTTTTGCTCCAGGAATGTTTTGAGATGGAGGACTAAACAAAAAACACCACTGTCATGGTCTAAGTATTAAGGAAATGTTGTGATTTGATTTAGTGCTCTTCCTGCAGCACTGAACAAGGCACGGGCGATAGGTCGCGTTTGTTTCTTTTACCTCATGGCTTTGCAGTTGCCTTGGCCTTAGGAATATGAAAGTGAATATCGGGTACTGGCCTGCAAATCCATACACCAACCTGACAGGCCTAAATATTAGCAGATATTTAAGCAAGTAACGTTTGTAACAACAGCAAGAACAAGATTTCAGGCTTTCTCCTTGAAAGGCTGCTCCTGCAACCATGAATCACATCAGCCAAATAAAAATAGAGAGCGCACTGTCAATTATCCAGGTTGTTGCACTGATCATCCTGCGCTTCTGAGACATTTCTCCTCATCCAATTCAGTGGCTTGACAGGGCTATTGCATTTTCATTCTGATGTCAGGGATTCCTGTGCAGAAGCAGGTGGAGACTTGGGGGCGAGGCGAAGAGGGGCTCTGCAGTGCACCCAAGGTGTGCTGACCCTGGCAGTGCCAGGTTCGGGGGGGACACCAAAGGTGACACCCTGGCTGGGGTGCAGGCTCTGCTCTCAGGCTCCTGCCAGCAGACGCCTGATTCAGGCCAACCAGCGGCCATCCCCGCAGGGAGCAGCAGGAGGAGGTGGCATTTCCCGCTCCCCACTCTCCCTGGCCAGCGCGGGGTCTCCTGGATGCCTATACCTCCGCTCGGCAAGCGGGCTCTCTAAAGCTGGATCCGCTTTGGCGCTCTGCACACAGGGCTGTGCAGGCAGACTGGGGCAGACGAGTGATTTTGAGCCCAACTCTGTGGCAGCCAGCTGCCACCTGAATCCACAGAGCAGAGGAAGCTGTAAGCGCCTCTTTCTTTGCCTTGCTTTTGCTCAGATGCAGTTGGGCTTTTCTCCTCCTCCCCCCTAAGCACAGATCCAGCTTCCTGCTGTCAGGCCTCCTTGTCTACCTACACAGCGAGACTGTCCCCACCCCTCCTCTACAAGCCACCCTTCATCCCGCTAGTCCTCCCAGTCCTCCCAAACTTCAAACAAATTCCTGTTTTTTCCAAAATCCATCTTAAGAAGCATCTTCCCTTCTCTAACCTCCCTGTGCCACCCCTTGGATTGCTGGAGCACTGCAGTTCTCCCCCAGCTCTTCATCCTCACCCCTGCCCTTCCCTCCATCATCGCCATCCTCTCTGGGGCTCGCTGGCACTTCTGATGCTGCCAGCGAGCTCGGGAACAGACGTGCAGCACCAGGAAGCAAAAAAGAGAGCACCAGCTCCAAAGCCTCCAGCATAAAGAGGACAAGCCCTTCTGTGTTCAATAGTAAAATGTCCGTGTGACTTCTGGCTGAAACATCAATTCTGTGGGCAACAAGTCTGGATCATGGGTATCTATCCAGATGGACTTGTCAGGAAAGCAGAGCAGCAGCTCAGTGGAGCAGGGTCATAGAAAAACATTAGTAGCTGATCAAAGGAAAAAAAAAATCCTACCCCATGAAGATTCATTCTGCTGGACTTGCAGATGGAATTCAACAAACACAGATTTTTGAAATTATTTTAATACTTTTGAAGTTTAAATTGCAGCACAAATGTTACTATGATGTTGTTCTTGATAATTATATACTGTCTGCATCTCTCATATTTTTGTGTCTTGATAACTTACTACTGTTTTGTTATAACCTGATCATTTTCCTGGAGTTTTATTTTTTATAATTTATAATGTTTTTATTTCATAGAAAAATATTATACTATTATGTGCTGGACTGAATCGTATTTTTAAGCTTCACCAATTTTCAGTGCTTACAATTAATTAAATACAATGTATTCAAGCAGACAAATTTGAAATGGTACTGAATGATCTTTTAATGTTAACTCTGTGTTTTATGGACTTATTTTCCTTGTATGCACTTTAAATATTTTATTGTTTTCTTTTATAACTGCTTTTATGTGATTTCACAACAATAGATTCCTGGGCCCATTGTCTTATAAATTAGATCAGCATACTATTGCTATAAATATTGCAAGTAAATACTGTATCACTCTGTTAATATAAATAGATCAGCATTTCATTTATAGTTTACAATTCTATTACCATCCATTAGACTTTTAGACATGGAAAATTTTATCTCAGATCCATTTTTTCATCCATTCAACTAAGACAATCATATAAATATTATGCCATGTTCTTCTACATTACGTTTAAACAAATAGGTTATTATTTTTCCAAAAGACTCATTCTTAGTCGTGTTTCCTGTTACATTTTCATGTGTTTCTGTGAGCACTAATGTATTTTATTAACTTTTAAAATCTCCCAAATCCTTCATAACTCCTACTGCTTGCTCTTATATGCAACCAACACTATATTTAAAGAATAGTAGATATAATCCATTTACTTTATTGAAAGTCTATTTATAATTTTCTTCAAGGCTGAATCACACTTTTGGAAGTTTAATTTTCAAAAGGGCCACACAGACAAGAGTTTAGGGACACATTCTTGCTCCTTGCTGCCAAAACCAAATTTTCTAGAAACCTCACACTGTATGTAGGTACCTAACCAGTGGGAACATTTTTCCAAAGCGCATTGGTGTATTTCTACATCAGTTATCTCCCCCATTTATTAAATACAGAAAACACTTTATACCGTGATAGCACAGGTATCTCATCTTGTCCGATGTGCTCATTTGGCTGCTTATTTTGTTGTCTAACTGAGAACAGAGCTCCTTAGCAAATTCTGTAGAGCTGCATAATGTCTGGAGCTAGGCTTGCCTCCTGTGTTGGTGAGGTCCTCCAGGTCACAGTTGCATGTTTGTTTTCTCCATCCAGTGGGTAATTTGGTTTTTAATAATGTTTTTGACCCCATTTGCAGATTGCGTGCCATGACTAGGAAGGGATGGGCCCTACAGTAAGTAATTAAGTCTGCAGGAGCAGGCCTGCTTATTTTTCATTGCAGCAGATAATCAGAATGCTGTTGCTCAAGTGTAAAATGCAGAAATTAATGATCCTATATAATGCAGATTAAAGCTTTCATTTTAAAAACTATCAGTGCAGAAGAACAAAAGTAGGGAGCCCTGCACCCACTTTGGAATTTCAGTGTATGATATCTCTAACGTATTTGGAGGAGCTGCCTGAATATAAACCAGAACAAAACTCAATCATGTAATAGTTTAAAGAAATGATCAGAACTCTAACTATGCAGCCACCCTCATTGCTACTTAGTAAAAAGGCGTTGTTGAGTGTAAACATTCTCCAGTAGGATTTGTAACTTTCAAGTTTTTATAGGTTTAATAAAGCAGAAGGATCATCTTCCATAAGTAGAATAAAATTGTACATTACAAAGAACAAAACCCAAAGATAATGTTTTTAGCTCCTTAAAAGGCTTGGCTCCAGAGAAAAAGAAGATTTTTCTAGAAGAGTGACAATTTACTCTGAATCCCACTAAATATATTTATGTGCATGCACAGCCTTCTAGAAACTAAATGTGTTGCCGCTGCAATGTAGTAAGTAGTCTTACAGTGTGAAAGCAGATTGGGATCCCATTTTGCCAGGTGCTATACAAGAAGAAAACATGGTGATACAGTATAAATAGTAATTGTACAGACAAAGAGATCACATCATATTTCTATTTGTTCTGGATTGATTGCAGATGACATACAAGGGCATTTAAAGAGGGAGATTGGATAAAAGCATATGACATATGTAAAGTAAAGGTGATAAAGAGTTCAGAAATAGGAAAATACTAATTTCTGCAGATTTCCTTTAAGTGATGAAGAAAAAAATAGAGAACTTAAAAAGTTTTCTCCACACCAGATAGAAAATACTCTCAAACAGATAAATCATTCAGTCAGTGTCATGAAATGCCTGTAACATCCCCATGATTTAGGAAGGTGACTGAAGAAAGAAAGGATTTTTCTTCATTTCCTGTATTATTTAAATACCAGTAGTCGTAGACTGTTTTTTTCTGGAGATCAGCCTACAGTTGCAAACTGTTTTTCATTTCTCTGACTAGGCTTACTGGAACTGTTTCCTTCTACAAAGTCATGCTCTTTTTATTTCACAGAAGTAGTGTGAGATTTTCCCCTTTACCAAATGTCTTTGGATAGTCCCATTGCCCTGACCCAAAGGGGATTGGACATTTTGCCTGTGCAGAACTCATTGCAAGTATGGGCCCAAGGGGAGTCTCCTCACCTCACTGAGTGACCTTTAGGTAAGAAATTTCATCCTTGTACCAGTCTCTCATTTTTGTCTGGAACTACTTAGGAACAAGAGAACCAGAAATCCCTAAATATAAAAATGTTTTCTAAATGACAGCCTATCCTTTTGCCATGTAACAATTTCTCAGTGGTAATAACAGTACACGTCTTTTTTCTTTTCCACCAGAATAACTGCATTTACCTTGCCATTAATAATTCATTACATAATCACTGTGGATTTGAAGAAGAGGGGATGAACCCTACCAAGAAAAGAATCTGACACCTACAGTCATATACTTTCTTCTCACCAGTAGACCTCATAAATGGCATTCTGTGCTACTTTGCCGTGTACACAAAGACAGAAAAAAACTTGAAGAATCAAGTTTCCAGTGTGATTTAATGTGTACTTTGACCAGTTGCTTCTGCTAGAGCTTGAGCAATCTCCCTGTCTCTGAGAACCTACAAATCTCTAACGACTCTGCTGCGGATGATCAGATGAGTAACACTCAGATAGAGACTAAATCTGGAACCAAGATAGATACATACAGTTTTATACCTTTTTTTAACTTTAACCTTTATCTTCCTGATCTACAGGTGATAATTTTGTTTTGCAGAGTTAACAGGTGAAAAAAAGAACAGAAAGTGATTTCCCACACAGACACTCTCCCCTGCCCCCCATGCACTGCTCGTTCTGTCACAGTGATGTCTGAAACTAATTTTTGCCTGAAATTTACCATTTCGGTACAATGCTGACCTTCAGTAGGAAACCATCATAACACATCTAGAATGGCGTCTCTTGCACAGAGTTACCTTATCTCCATACACACTGCCTGACTCAGAATAAGAACAGACATCTCTTCCACAATTCTTGTATACATTTTACTAGCTGTGAAAGGTCGAGGCATTGGTCTTGGCTTATACATCAAAATGCTGAGAGTTTTATACTTATGAAGTCTATTGCAGGCCCATGATTTTGCCATGATGAACATGGTAGCGAAAGAGAACCAATACCATACTCTTAAATTTTCCCTTTAGCAGCAACACTAGAGCAGGTTTTGCTTTGTGCGGTGCGATCGATTCAAGGGATTTGCGTGCAGGGTTCTGTAGGTCAAATTCGATTGCTGAAATTCCGGAGTGTCAAGATGTCAGAAAAACTGCAAACCACATTTGGAATGTTATTAATGAACTCACCCTGAACATTGGGCAATCAAAAACTTACGGCTTTTGGAAACACATTTTGAAATTACTATTTCTTAAAGGGAAACTTGGTAAAAAGGCAAAGAGGAGTTTTAAAACAAACTATAAATGCAACATTTGATACAGAGTGCATTAAGTTCAGCTCCGGTTCATATCCACCATGTTACAGAAAAGGTTGCTTGTATGATATTTTCAATCAAATTCAGAAGGAAAAAAAATAGACAACAAAGAATAACACGTACAGTGTTGCAATGTCTGCAGTTGTCTGACACAGA
This sequence comes from Pterocles gutturalis, assembly GCF_000699245.1. NCBI lineage: Eukaryota > Metazoa > Chordata > Aves > Pterocliformes > Pteroclidae > Pterocles > Pterocles gutturalis. Next base: position 29,273 of record NW_010128936.1, on the reverse strand, counting down.
CTGTCACATATACAAGTTCAGTCCTGAGCAAAAACTGTTATCACCTGCCTCAGACAGTATCAGGCTTTATTTATTCTTAGAGCAGACCCAGATTATCTCAAAAAATCTGGAAGACCCCTTCCTGAGTAAACCATGGTATCCTCCCACAGGGAAGGTACCATCCAGACTGGGGCAAAAGTTGAATAACTGAAACTTCCCAGCATATATTATATACATTAATATGGGAGAGGAACTGCTTCTTGGGGGAGGTTCAAGATGAAGGAGATCAGTAGCTTGAAGGAGAAAGCAGAAGTCTGGGAAGAGGAAGCAGAGGATGGAATACAGGGAGAAACTGAGACTCCTATAACCCAAGGCAAGGGAGATGGAGTGTGCGTTTGAGGAAGGAAAGTGGAGATCCTCACCCATATTTCTTTGAACCATCACTGCAATCACCTTAAATCTCAGTGGCCCTTTTGTTTCACCAGTACCTGCCCATCCTACTCAGATAGACCTTCCCAGCTCTTTGCCTCACTCCAGACCTCCAAATCTGTCACTGCTCCTTGCACTGAGAATTTGCTTTGGCACCACACGGAAGTTAACTTTGCCTATACTACCGAGAAGCCTAGCAGAATCTCCACTGGTAGGGAAAACTTCAGTAGCAAAGGTAGCTAGAGTCTTGAAACACTGAGGAAATTTCAAAGGGCTTTTCCGAGAGCTGGCTGCCAGCTCTCCTAGAAATGGCTGAGATCTTCCATTCCAGACACTCACAAGGCTGCCGTGTTTGGTCCCACTTGCAGCTGTTCCCAGAGCAATTTAAGTCTTAAGAGCCTCAGAAGAGTCCAGACACTTCCCTGGCTTAGAGTGTCTCAATGCAATTTTGTGTGAGGAGGCAATTCAGTAAAACCTTCTTGGGAAATGAAATTCCTGTTTCACAGTCTCTCCTGGATTGAGTACTGACCCCATGGACCTTCTTATAGCTTAACCCTGCCCTCTCCCCAGGGTGGGGGCAGGAGGGCCCTCTGGGACTCCATTCTGACTCTGTTAAAGCACCAACACTGCTCTTGGGCATGAAAACATCATTTTGCGTAGTTTTTTTCATACCTTCCCCAGACCAAACTCCCGTCAGCTTTGCTCATCCTTCCCCGGTGGCATAATGAAGGTGGCTTTGTTTTCAGGAAGGCAGGGTCATTCTCTGCTTCAATTCCCCTCAAGGTGAACTGCACAGGTACCTTTGAAAACATCTAAAACTTAATCTCTTGCAGGATTCCCACCATCACCCTCTCGGCTAGCTCATATCTGTAGCTAAGAGATTGCCTGCTTCCTTATCGTTCCTGTACAGCCCTGCCTTGGAAAACCGGCTTGCTCTGGGTGGAAACCGTTTGTTTGTCCACAAACAGTCCACTTGAGATGATTAACAGCCCTCTGCTGTTAGTCCTGGGTTAGGGTTAATTCAAGATGGTACAGGGAAACCTCGAACGAACAGAGCTCTCAGACTGAGACCTGAATCACACAGAGCCCAGGCAGAAACCTTAAGCTGCAGACAGCAGCTCCAAACCTGCAGTGACCCATCCTGCAGTGGGAATGGGGAAGGAGTAAGGAGCCCAGAGCCTGCTCGGCTGCCTGCTAAAGACCCTGCAAGACGGCAGTTGCAGAACCAGGGACATGGGCAGAGGGACTCCTGGCTGTAGGGAAGCCTGAGAGGAAAACCTTGGGATTTCATTATTAGATACCATATTAGATGCCACTAGATTCTATACATTTGTTTTCCTGTTCAACTAATATTAATTTTTCTTATTGTCACCCAAAATCTCAGAGTAAGGGAGTAGGAGAGCAGTCTTTGTGCTTCTATGCTGGCTGCTAACGCTCCACTAAAAATCTAGCTCACCCTTTCATTCAGTGTCATCGAGTCCAGCAGCAGCTAGGCTACCACTAAGCACACTGTGCTTACTACTCTGCCTGTAGATAACTCCACACAACCTCCCTCTATTATTTTAAAAGACAGATTTATCTCTCTGTGTGTGAAAGAAAATGCCAGAACACCTTTTTTCTTATTATTTTCCTTTCTTATCGTTTAGCACTTTGAAAGAAAATCCAAAATAATTTACTCCTGCCTATTTTTCACAGTTTCCTCATTGACAATAACAAAGTTCTCGTTAAATCCGGAACAAGAGGTTTATGGTTTTTGCCAGAGGCGGGCAAATCAACTTCTTTCAATTTTGGTTGGAAACATGAGCTAAGCAGGGGGGTTTTGTTGGGTTTTCTTATTAATAATCAGCCTCATTTTTTAAAACCTCATCATATTTTTGTACAGGGAATAAAAAGGTAAACTCAGCTTTTCAGCTAAAAGACATGGATATCATTTGCAAAAATGAAAAGAGAAGCCAGTTCACAGAGCTCACCACCTTGCACAGTCATTCATAAAGTGACCACTTTACGACACCTTAAGTGTTTTACTTGAGTAACAAGTAAGCAATTTTAGCATGTCAGCAGTCACACCATATGTGAAGGAGATTTACAAGAGGGAAAACATTCTATGCGCACTGACTAAAATTCAACACCTTTCACAAACATTTCAGGTTGTTTGAAATTGTTCCAATTTCCATTATCTTGTACAGTCACAGCATTTAGAAACAAGAAAAATTGGAGTAAAATGCAAAGGAAGTTAAAATGTCAGAGGTCTCCAAAATAAAAGCAGTGTAAAACAAAGAATATCAAGCAAAAAAATCTCAGTAAGCTTTCTGCACAGCAGTTACAAATGAGGTTTCGTCAGGCAGTTTATGTAGCCAAAGCTGCTCTTATCACTTGGGGGTTTTTTTGTTTTTATTTTTCAGTGAGCTGGAGACCAATCCTAATTCTAACAAAACTTTAAAGTATATGTGTGACAGAGGGGGTCCTGTGTGTATTAAATTTCTCTTAAGCAGTTTCAACAGTGTGTTAAACCAAAGACAGTATTTCTAAATTCTCAAAAATATGCCAGTTTCGGGTGTCTTTAGGATAAGCCAATCTTTTCAATTAGGACAAAACCCACCACTACATAATAGTCTTTACAGGCTCATAAACTACCGTGCCACCCAAGATGCTAACAAGCTGGCATGTTTTGAGCATCAAAGATAGAGAGGAAACTGTGTTTACATGTTTGGCACAAAAACTAATGAGGAAAGTCAATTGGCCCTTTGTCTTGAGGGTCTGAAGAGCTGCACTCTGATGTTTGGTTTCTTGGTTGGCACTTGTTCAAGTAATCACTAGTGGCCTGACAAAGCAGCACTTGTGTTTTATTAGTGGCCACGCTGAACTCTCCTGCCTGGGCTGTGTTGTCTCTCAATAGAGCGCTGCACCAGAGGGCACACTTATTTGAAAACACTAAATCAGAGCATGATGATCTTTGCCCAATGAATACAACCAAGAGAACAGAAACAAATGTTGACAACAGCTCTCCTTTTGTTAGAGAAAGTGAAGAAACAACAACTGGCGTGTGTGTGTGTGTGTACGTGTAAGAACAGTCCTGAAACACCAGTGACAAAACCAGCAAAACTTTGCTTCCACAATGAGACGCTTAAAGCCGACTGCATTCGCTCCATCCTGGAGAACAGCACGTTGGCGAGGGTAAAATTCATGTTTCTCACAGGTGGGAGAGCAGACATAGCCTTTTTAATGTGTGGGGTCAGTCTGGCACAGGTGATAAAGGTACAGAGTCATGAAGAAGTAGTATAGTCCAAAGAATTTGAAAGTTACTATTTCATTTACTTGGGACAGGTAAAAGGCAAACCCTGGAGGATCAGGCTTCTCTATCTGATAAAACTCAAAGATTCAACTTTCAAATACTTTAAAAAACACAAACTTGTCAGCAAAATTTGACTGAGATTCGTGATTTGGGAAATTGGACTTTCTTGTAAAACTGTTGGTGTGCCTTGCCAGAAAGATGATGAGAACAAACTTGCAAACTCTGACTCACAGCAACAGTCCCACTGACTGTAAGACTGTAAGAGATAATTGCGTGGAGACAAATTAACTGTTCCACTTATGATGTCTGTATGTAGGAATGTTCAACAGTCTGGAGGTGTGAAAAAATTGTCCAGAGGGACACAAAAATGAAAAAATAATGACTAAATTGAAGATCCTTTATCTTGGGCTATTTTGTTTAAACCATCTTTTCCTGTCACTTAGAATCTCCTATGTAGGATGTGTAGAATATATACAAGTTTTGCTGCAAAGTTTACCATGCTGCCTGCATTTAACTTCACTAATTTGACCAGACTGTCTACTTTTAATGCAACTACCTGTAGATATGTCAGCTATATGGTTAAGAATCTCCAGGTTTGTAGCTCTAATCTCAGGCATTTTCAAAAGCTGGTGGTGGCTTCTGTTTAAAATACATTTTTAAAGGACAAGAAAAATTCTTATTAATTGTTGTTGCAGTGATAAGTGACTCTGAAATGAAATAAATATAGTATGAAAGCCATATATATGAAGAACTACTTTTGTTTTTACATTTCAGTATATGGAATGTAATTTGGAAAATTTTCCTGTATTAAATCCCTGACTATTCACAGTCATATTATAATTTAAATTATATAAGTGGGAAAAAAGGAAATATAATAGTGGAAGAAGTTGTGTCAGGTAAAAAAAAAAACCAAAAACAGAAAACCCAACAAAAACCAAGTTTTTGTAATGGTATAAAGATACAATGATTATCTGATGGGTTAAAACTTCACAGGTAGGTAAGATCAAAATATGGCTCACTACGTCCTTTCAAAAAAACTTGTGACATCATAAACAAGCTGAATATTATACACATTATAACTGAACAGTCTCTAAACTTGCCCTGTCACCAAAATCATTAACTTATCTGTGAAATCCTGTAACAATTCTGGAATATACCTAAAGGACAACAAATTGTGTTTGCAGTAGCTATGTGTCTGAAGAGTCAGTTTTTCTTAATTTTTGTATGAGATTCTGGGCACAGTTTTTGGCTTTCAAAGGCACTTTAGTTAATAAATGTCATCTCCAGCTCAAGACGATCATCAAATTGCAGCAGTCTATATGTGGCATATAATGTTGCATGGCTTGTCTGATAAAACTCCAGTGGAACGGGTATGGTAAAGCTTTTCTGCATTTGGTTAGGTCTTGGCAGCTGCTTCTCATCTGTCCAGAGACTAAACTCTGCCTTGTGAGAATACCTTGTAGGATTATTTCAGGGCACTGCAAAGGGTGTGCTGTTTCAACACAAAATACATATTCTTACTGTAATCTTCAGGCTCCTTGGCACACTCCTCCAATGCGTTCCCTCGAGAGGTAACTCAGTGAGTGCTCGTTTGCACTTTTTAACCTGTCCTCTCTTGAATACCTGGGAGTTCAGGACTAGTATCTGCCCAACGAATATCCAAATAAAGAACTCCCTACTTTTTTTTTTTTTTAACTGAATCCCAATATATTCCCATGTGTATATCCTCTTAAAATGTTAAAATGGTAGAATTGTGGTATTTAGCTCTGTTTTGGAGAACAAAATAGACATTATTTCTTTATTCTATAACAAAATTTCTTTCTGTTACACAGTGTCAGGAATCAAGCAATCCTGTTAAGAGTAGCGTGGGAACTGAATGAGCAAATGTAATATATAGCTGACACTGAACCTTTTGAAAAACAGTCTCTATTAACTCAGACCTGTCAATACTTTACCTAGGAGACCCGCAGTTTCTATACTATGTTTTTGTTTTCTCCTCTAAAATTTGCCATTTATTTCAGCAATTACAACACATTTTTTCAACAATTTCACAAGCCTTTCCTTGTCTGAAGAGAAAGAGCACAGTACTTCCCATTGGCTCAGGCATCATTATTAACTCCTATATTGTAGCAGTGTGGATTACACTTTAAAATGTAAATAAGGCATGTAGTAGATAAAACAGCATAAAGAATTTTTCATTATTTCCTCTAAATTTAGATCCAACTGGTAACCAATTTCTTAGATTTCTGTACTTTTTGTCCCCACTGTTTCTGTATGTTAGATGATTTAAAAATTATTCCAGTGATTTTTGATAACTATGTGTTACAGACACTGTTTGTTGGTTTACAAAAGGCTAACTGCATAGTGCTTCATATGGACACCTTAAATGCATTTCTTTTATAAACAGGAATTATACATTGATTATTGTTTCGTTCTAACAATAGTAATCTGAATTAAGTCGTGCATGTAGAGGCTCTACTGAAAAAGCTGCAGACTAGAGCAATCACAAAAGATAAGAGAAATCCAATACATTAACCTCGGCTTTAACTATCTGCTATAAATTATACTTATTTCCCTACTGTTTAATTTTTTTCAAACTTATCCAAGGAAAACATGGCATTTCTACTTTTTCATTGAAACCCAAATTTCCTATTTTCAGCTAATGTGTTTATAACCTCCTAATCTGGTATGAGCACAGACACATGGAAATTTTTTGCTTTGTGAATTAAAATTTTAAAAAATATATACAATGAGAGCTAGTTTTTCTAGTGCTTGTGTAATATTAATACAAAGCGAATTCAGTAAAGGCAATGCCCTCAGCACCTACCCCTATAAACGTTCTTTGCTAGTACAAAAACCCATTTCTTTACCTATAAAAGAAAGAAATCAGAATCACACCTTTTCCACATGAAGCTTGTAACTGAGTGTAGAGCTTTGCAATATGAGTTATTTCCTGGAAGTTAAATTTATGACATGCTGGACTAAAGCAAGTGAAGAAATGGTATCACACTATCACACTGTGACAGATACCTATAAAGGATGTGATTCTACAGCACTGCCAGCAGAATTATGAAGAAAAGGAAATGTTTTCAGGAATGGCCATTTTTACCGTAAACCTTTATGGAGTTTAGAGACACAGGAATTTTACTGCCAAAAATAGTAAATGTGAAAAATATCTATTTTAGCTGTGCTGTTTATGCCAATGGAAAGATAGGTTCACCATGACAGTAGAATTGTAACAGTACAACTCTTTCCTTAGGCTTTCTTTGTTAGAAATATCTCTATGCAGAAGAACAGATAAAGTTAGCACCAGTATGTTTGCTAATAGTCAATCTTCCGCAACAGGGCTCTAGCCATTATTATAAATATTAATGCCTCTATGGATATATTTGTTCTTGGACACTGTTGGCAATGTAGTGCCTGAATCAAATGAAAATAGGAATAAAATATTGCTATATAATCTGAAAATCAGTGGCACTTACATGATACAAAAGTACAAATCTCTGGAACTAGAAAAATTTAGATAGTTGTGAAAATACCTCTGGAATAAAACATTATATAATTTAATCAATTTCCACAACTATATTATTTAGTCCTTTATTTTGCAGCAATTTCCTATAAGACTTAGAAAATCTCTCTACACTTCTAAAACTACTGGTTCTCAAAAGACAAAATACCAGAACACTGCTTTTCATCTAACCTTACTCAGGCAAATCTCTCATTATCTTCGTTGAGAACTTGCCATTAAACTAAACATCTAAATCAAGGTGTTGAAATCTAGGCTACTAAACCCAAATATGAGTAACTAAGAAAAACAACTTGATTTTCAGACTCTGACTGCCCATAAATCTGACTGATATGCTGGAAAACAAAAGTGAGAATCTTCAGATGTTTCTGTTTGTATATTTTAAGACAATTTATGGTCCTAATTTCAAGCACTCTCATTTGAATGTTTTGAACAATTTTGCATTAATCTTTCATTACATCTTTTTATTAGTTAACCACTTTTCTTTGGTCCTCAGCTTTGAGATTCGCAGGCTCAAAAACATACCCTTTACTCTGACAACATGTTTCTTCCAGTGGCAGCATACTGAAGCATCACATTCTTAATGCCAGCAATGCAAACTCATCCAAATAAATTACGGTCAAATTACAACAACTGGTATAGACATAGGAGACAGACTTACTGAAGTACATATTTAAAAGAGTCTTTTTCTCCACATGGCACACTCAGAGCTTTTAAATTGAACCATTCACAGGACATGGCCTATGTACTTTGTTTTGCCTTTAATTTCCTAATAGAACATGTGCTGATGTTAAAGGAGAGGTATGCAGGCATTCAGAAAAAATGTGCATTTGCCAGGAAGACCTGGAGTGGTAGTAACAGCGGCTTCAGCTTCCCCTTTCTTGCAAAAGGTAATGGACTATATCCACTCTATCCCTGAAAAGACCTGGCAATGAGGCCTTGGAAATAGTAAACAGAGTGAGAATCCTCTGGCAAAGATGCTTTTGCATAGTTGAGAGGATGGGCACAGGCTGAGAGAGGCACTTTGCTTCCTCCAGCAGCTGCTTAGCCTTCCCACTCCTTCATCTTAATCACCCTGCCCATAGAACTGCTCTCAATGCAAATCCTGGTGCTATAGAGCAGTCTGACATGGGCAGCTGAGGTCTTTCTTCCTCACAAAAAGAGAGAAGTCTGTTTGTGGAGGGTCCCCTCCATGCTTGGATGAATGGATAAGCATCATCCTTGCACATATACTGCCCTTGGTTACACTGGCTGAACATCATCATTTTGTTGGTCTAAGAAAGTAGGGGCCTGAACCCACAGCAGTCACAGCTGAACTAAGGCTTATTATTGCATAACATATCGTTCTTGTGTTGGAGGATTTTAGTCTAAAATATAAGCAAATCAGACACAAAAACAATACTGTGAGTGTTACATGGAACCTTCATTCTTGCACTTCTGAAGGTCCCGTACGCTTTGAGAATAACCCCGATGGACGAAAGCTCTAATCCAGGGTTCTGAAGAGAAAATCCGCTTCCTGCAAGTTCGATTAAGCTAGCTAATTTTCAGTCAAACACACTAATTTCCAAACAGGTTCTTTGGATGTTTTCCCTCTGTTTACAATTTGCATCATTAAATAGCTCAGTGTTTCAAAGCAGCCGCTGTAGTAAGGTCACAAGGTTTTATGTTAAATAGCAACATCCTCAGCTTTTAAAGAAGAAACACACAGCAGCTGATCTGATGGCGCATAATTTTCTTTCTTTCCCTTTTTTCTCTTTGGGGTGAGAAAAAGGAAGGATTGGAGCTTCTTACGGATCACAGACATTTTACTCTGGAAGAAAGAGCAGATCTATAGGTCTTTGTGCTCTCGAAAGCAACACAGAATCACAGGTGTCCTTGATTATCAAGAAATCTTCTTTTCTAACGGTTTCCCCTTCTCTCCCTGAGAACAGCAGGTCATCTTTTGGGCACGAATATCTCATTTTAAGAGGCACAAAATTCAACCTTAAAAGGAAAATTTGAACCAAAGGTGTACACTGAATTTGAAGATTAAAAAAAAAATGCTTGGCAACATTCAGTATGCCAGAAAACAAGGCTGTGCTGACCTATCCAGGGTAAACAGTGATCGTAAACAGATGTTTCTCAATTAATTCTGCTTGTGCTCTGTTTCCATATCTGAGGAACAGTGGTAACAACACAGCAAATAAAGAGTGACACAAAGACACCTTCATTCAGTATTTCTCCCAGTAAAATTGCTGTTTTTTTCCCCCTGCCTTTTTTTTTTATAGTTGCACAAAGTGACTTTGTGCGCTGCAGCTACCCTGAAGCAGTTTTTCATGCCTCAGGAGGCTGGCTGGTCACTGGGATTGGAAAAGCCTGAATTTCACAGCTCCGTGCAGTTTTGACAGTTGCTGAAGACACGTATCAGTAAATACTCTAAACCAAACTTAGCACTGCATCAAAGGCTCCCGAGCTGATCTACCCCATCAAAGCTATTCTCAGCTCACCAAGGCTCTGGGACACAGCCTCTCACTGGAAATGCTGCTGCTGAACTGCTCTATGGCTCCGCATCCACCAGATTTAAAATCAGTTTGCATGTGTTTTTATCTCACAAACATAAACACAGATATGTTTGAGAGGGGCACAGCAAGAAATGCTGAATGTCATGAAAATCGTCACTGAAAGCAATAGCTTTTGTATAATTACATGTGCTCATACATGTAGGTATGAATGTACAGATGAGTGAATGTGGGGTGTATATATCCATAGGTAAAACAAAGTTAGAATAAATGAAGTGTTGCCTATACCACACATTACAACTAATACTGTGAGTGATATATCTAAAAGGCTTGTGTCGGTCTGTTGTCAGTTTTAAAATCCTGATAGGTAGTAAAATGACAAGGTACTCATGGAGACAGGGAAAACATGCTTTGCCACATGCACAGAGGAAGATACAGATGTTCTGACCTATGTCAAAACAAAATATAGATCTCCATTTTGAAGGAAATATAATTGTAATTTTATCCCTAAGGCCTCTTTGGGAAAAAAAAAAATAAAAATTAGTTTATGTTGCATTGCACTCTTGCTTTGCTTACAAGTCAGCAGCTACAATAAAGGCAGTTGGAAAATTTAATACAGCTTAATTCATTATATATTTTTCCCCTTCCAGAGAGCCCTGTGATGTAGTAGAAGATAAGAAACTGTGCCTTGTCATTCAATATTTATTAAGCAAACTAAAATAGCCTGTTTTGTAGAAAACAAATTTCATTTTGCCTGTCATACTAGAACCCAGTGCCAGTCTGATCTGTTGTACAGTCTCACTGAACCCCGTGACTTTGAAGTATACCGTGTATACAAATGTCTTGCTGTAAGCAGTCCTGTACTGTCAGCATGTGTAGAGACCAGCATGAACTTGCCATTCAGAGAAATACAGGGCTGTGAAGAAGGGGAGAGAAATCTGTTATCTCTTCTTCCTTACTTAGGTGCTGCAGAAGATTATGAAAGTAGTTCAATAAGGCAAATGATCCAAGAACAGTTCTTTTGAGTATGTTCTGATGTGTGCAAACATGACATATTTAATTAGTATTACATTCTATCTCTTATAAGAAATCCAAGATTCGAGATAGGATAATTATCTTTTAACAACATACAGCTGCTAAACTTCTCAGGAATATGGTACCCAACACCAGTTCTCAGAGCACGTCACAAATAACCGCTTTCACAGCAGAACAGTTATAAATGTCATATCATGGAAGAGAAAAGCTACTGTAGAAAAAGGAAAACATTTTCATTCTTGTAGATAAAGCAAGGCCTCAGAACCTCACACCTATGCAGCAAGCACATGTGATTAAAGGCAGAACAAACAAGCAAAAACCTTGCATTAAAGAGATCATGAATTTGCTTGTGGGTCTGTAACAGATGTGTTACTAAGGATGCTTTGTTTATCCAGTTGCAAGACTGTCGAAGAGAATCACTCCAGTGATGTTGCTTATCACGCTTTTAATTCTGCTCGGGCAAAACTGTTAGCTTTGAAAAAGCAGTTTTTTGGGGGCCCTATTCTATCTGGCTGCACAGAATTTTCAAAGCACCACAATGTTGTAAAAAATGCCCTTTTAATCAGATTACCCTTGGCGAACATCCCAAACTCAGGCTGAAGTGCAGTGCTTGTGGTTTCTCAACAGCTTACACTAAGCCTGCACCATGGAAATAATCTACTTTTAAAACCCAGGAAACAAATCGACTGCACTAAGGACATAAGTCGCTGTCATTAGGGAGTGATTAAGCTAAACATTTTTATACACTCTGGTAGCCCAGTTTCATATTGTGTACCTCTGTGCCAAGAGAAAGAATGGCACCCCAAATGACTGCTCGGTTAACTCAGCTACCCCAAAAAGATCTTGTCTTACACAAATTAAACTTAATTTTCCCCTAATAATCATAAAATTTAAAAAAGGAGAGAAAGAGAGAGATTTGGTTTTAATGAATTAGAAAATACAGTAAAATCAGCTTTACAAGCAATCATTCAACTGAGGATCATGAGTTTGATTAAAGACTACACACGATATTTTTTTGACACACATTAGCCTCTCCTAAAAATCCTGTCACCTTATATTAAATTACTGCTACTTATTTTATGCAAACATATTTCCTTTAATACATAATTTATATTGGAAATTCTGTGTGTTTTTGAAGATGCAGCTACCATTTTTCCAATTTACCATTATAACGCCACGTCTTCAACTTTCTGTGATGTCGTATTTTTCATAGTGGGAAAATACAACATAGAGATGTTTGAACAGAAATTACTCCACCTCCCCAAAGACTGTAGAAGAAGAATACGGATCTGACTCTGTCTAATCAAATTATCTGGTGTCTGAGACAACTTTGCTATTTTGGTACACGCGGATCCTAAAGAAGAAAGTCTCTAGATGTCAGATCCTGACAGAAGGTGTGAGGGAGGGAGGGTTGTTTTTGTTTTCTGCATAAGTCTGAGCTCAGGTCTGACACGGGTGGGACGTTCAACTGGTCTAAGGTACAAATCAGGTCGGCTCTTGATCCCAACTTTGGACATTCTGCTGATTGTTCTTTTCTAATTTATGAAACATGTCATTAATCCTCAATCTGTCAGCCTCTTTTTGACAATAATTCAGTCTGACAGTTGAAGGATTAATATTTATTAAACACCCTGTACTTTAGAAGTCAAAGAAATGCTCGATTCATTTCCGCAGCAAAATCTTCCAATGCGTAGCAAGCCCTACCCCCGATCCCTTCATGCTCCCTAAAAGCCAAATAAACCCAACCAACAACACAATAGGAATAGCAGATGACCAAAAGAAACACAAAAGAAGCAAAACAAAAAGAAAAAAAAGTAATCACAAGTAATCCTTCAAAAGACTTGGTAGCAGATTCATTTAAGGTATTCCTCTGCCCAAGCATATGTTTTCTCACTCTTCCTTCCCCTTCTAGCCCTCCGCCTCCCTTACCCACTCATAAATAATTCATAACCTGATAAATATGCAATTTCAAAAAAGTGCAGACACGGCAACACTGCATTAAAAAAAAAAAAAAAAAAAAAGAGGCTTGTGCTTTTCACACAGAAGACCTGAGCTGCACTTAACGGATGACAGATTTTCCAGTATTCAAAAGCTGTATTATATATATGATAGGAGTGAGATGGTATTTCTGGTCTGATTCCTTGCTAGACATGTTGTGAATTGTCTGTGGAAAGCTGTAACATAAAACAAATGGTGTTGTTGGTTTGGTTTGGCTTATTCCTTTTCTTTCTTTTTTTGAAAGAAAAGATGAGGTGAAAAGCAATGATGTTCTCACCATTTAAAGTTTGGCTCACCACACATTTTCAGATCAGTATAAAATTAAGGACTGAGTACAGCTGGAGAAGGAGTGCAGCCACACGCTTTCTCATGTAGCGGGTGCAGAATTTGCAGGTAGTGCGCGTGCCATACGTAATTCTCTGGTGATCCCACTGGGAAGGTCCCCCTCCTCCCAGAGTCCCCCTAAGCAGTGACCAGTTATGGGCCATCGTGGGAACTCTCTTTGGGGGCCAGTTTCACAGGCTCGGCAGCACAGGGCTCTGCCGGCTGCTTGCAGGCAGGTAAAGCCTACCCAAAGTACGACACAGGATGAGAAGCGGAGCGGAGTACCTCCATTTTGTGGGCTAATTGCTTGATTACCAGGCTGAAACAAAATGGAGGAAAGACTTTCTTCTCTTTTGCAAAATCAGCTCAGGGCTGACGTGACAGAAGAGGTAAAATACCAGGAGAAAAATGGTTCTTAAGGCGCATCAGTCATAAAATCACTAATATGAACTGGAATAGGAGAAATATAGATAATGTGCACACATTCCTGCAGCTAATAGATGCACAGGACTCATGTACAGTGGATCTTTGGGTTTAGCAACAGTTACAACATGAAAATGATTTCAGCCCATGAAGTGTAACCTTTTGGATGAACATTTAAATTGGAAACACCATGGGCAAGAAATAGACCTCAGCATTTAATTTGGACTGGCTAGTTGGAAGCCTGTATTTACTGTACAATAATTTCAAATTTAATTAAATAACGCTGCTGATGCCAGCCACATCAACACTGTAAAGATGATTAATTGCATACTTAAATGAAATATAAACTGCCTTAAAAGTAACATCCATGCAGAGCCCTGTAAGCAGACACCATGTGATAGATTAAAACGTATGAGCCTACCTGCATCCCTTAGAAACATGCCATGGTTAAAAAAAAACGGGCCCTACATCTGAATGTAGCAACTGTACCAAAATCAAGCCTTTTTTGAATTTTTATTTTTCAACGCAAGTCTGATTTATTTCCCCCCCCCCACCTCTGGACGTAATATTTTTGTTTTGCGGGAGAGCTCTCACACAATTTGCATTGTCATCTCATGGACTGGCTATCGATAGGCAAACAGGGGCTGAGGCACAGTAATACGGGACCACGCTGTCACGAGGCAGCTGGACGGTTATGTATTCCACTTTGTTTCCATTGTATTGCAATCCACAGAAGCAGCAGGACAAAGGGCCTGACAGAGTTAACCATGGATTGTCACCTTGATTTGTCCAGTGTAGCAGATATGCAGAAATGAATGATATTCTGCCTATGAACATGAGGCAGAAGCAAATAAACTTGCAAACAGCATTTTCCAAACTGTACTATCTGTAGATTAAAAAAAAAAAAAAAAAAAAAAAAAAAAAAAAAAGGCAAGTATCTTTCTATATGCTACGTCCTCCACAGGGGAAATAAAAGCAGGAGGAATCATCAGATTAGCAAATGCACAGAAAGACTCTTCTCCTGTGACACCGTCTATTGAAAGCAGCAGAAGCAAGCTCTGTGACTAAGGGCTGGGTTCTCTCCGACTAATCTGCATCGTGTTGGTTTGTTTTTCCGAAATGTTATGACAGTACCTCAAAATGGAAGTTTCTATCATAACTGTAAACACTTTGGGGCAGGGACCGTTCCCTGTGTATTTTAAACCTCTTTGTGGGGCTACACCCTTAACACTAAACAGGGAAGTGCAGTTATACATGTGTAGAATACAGTAAACAAGGCTCTTTCCAGAAAGAGGTACCAAATTAAAAGCTTATTTTCTAAAAGAGTGAAAACAGTGAATGCAGCTCAATTTCTACTCTAATATAGCTCTGAATTAAATATAAAGAATGTTTTATTTAACAATTGCTGCTGAGAAGAGCTGCAAAACAGCAAAATTGCTATGAGGAAATTCAGTGGTGAAGCAATAGTTAAAATTCAGGACTGCTCTTTTTAATTTGAAAAGTCTCAAATTTTAGCAAAATCATGTACATAAGAAACTAAAAAAAAATCCAACTTAAAAAATTAAAGGAACAAGTTGTTTTTTTCTCTTTTTCTAAGGACATAAAAATTCTGACTTCTGCTACTTATCAGTAAGGCAAATTGAACTGAAAAAAAGGAGATGACTCAACAGAGCAAAGGTCAGTTCTGAAACACCTTAATTTTTTTATAGAAGATGAAAACAACCAGCAAGAAACCTCGTTGTGGTTTCTGACAACCACGTGTTTATTAACTATATGAAAGACATAATCAAACTCTCATTTTGCTTATATGACATAGCTCACCAGAATGGACAAAATACTTGCCTCCGAAGAAAAACATTTCAGAAACACGACATTTATATGTCTTTTTTATTTATGAGATAAGGTTTATCAGAAGACGCGGTATTGCACATCACAATAATGTATTCACTTCTGAGCATGCAGTATTTTAAACAGACATGAAAGACTAAATGCATTTAATATTTTAGGGTTGTTATTAGTTTTCAGTAATAGATTGAATGATTTTTGCATTAATATATACATTTTGTTTTTCCACGCAGTGTGTACCCATTCTTTTAATAGTGCAAAAACCCACACTAAAATATAACATGCCATCATACCATCTTAAGCATCTACTTGAAGCCACATTAGGTATCAGAAAAGGAAAAAAAATACATAGATCTTACCCATACAGTGGAATGCTAATGTGCATCCATCAAAGAGCTACACATTCATAGTAAAGGTTTCAGCCCAAATAAAGCCCCTTGTATTATTGCATAAATGTAAAAAAATAAGGAAAAAAAAAAAAACCTCTTTTTTTTCTCTTTACCAAAATTGTTTAGGAAAACCTAAAGGCACCAAAAGAACCATTTATTGTCCAAGGAGAAAATTGCACAGATTTGTCTTTTCCTCGGAATTCTATGCAGCCAACCGTAATAGCTCTTTGACAGTTCACCTGACTGCAGCAGAAATGGGAATGTGATGGTTACAGTGGATGACAGAAAGGGGCCATTTGAAGTGCTATTATGCAGTTTACATGAGAAGATTTCCACAGATTTTGGCTTTATTTAGTTAGGTTATGTACATTTTTTATTGGTTTTGGTTTTTGGTTTTTGGTTTTTGTGTTGTTGTTTTGTTTTTTTTACCTAGCAGTGTATGCCTTACAACAATAAAATGCACATTCTTTTCTGGAGCTGCCATATAGAATTGCACACCTTAAAATTTAAAATTTCATAAGTATTTCCAGACTGGCTTGGGCGATTCACTGTGCTTTGCTACTAAAAATGAAAATGCGTACATTCCGTTCTCTCTTGCCCATGACTGCATTTTAAATGACCGTTGTGTATGTTTTATTTTGTTTGGTTTACCCAACAATTTCAGATAGACTAATACGAATCACATACTGTATGTTCATACTTAAGAAAAAGCACTAGTGGAAAAACAATTTTTTAATACACACTTGTGGTAGAAAGGGAATCCTTTCAAATGTTAAGTAATTAAAAAGATATCCTAAAACCCTCATACCCTGAAAAAAACCACAAAAATAATCTTTGTGTAGCTTGCTGGAAGGACCCAATTCTGCAAGCTCTCATTAGGATAAATGGCCCAACTGAAGCTAGTAGGTCTTCTCAGAAGGGTAAAGTCTACTCAAATGAGTCAGCACTTTCAGCACTGAGCCGTGATGTTTAAGCATTTTATGGAAGGAATCGACGTGTCTTACTTATGGGACTGCTGTGTTGTACAGATCTCACCATTCATGAAAAGATGAACCTAAACCAACAAATAAATACATATGGTTCTTTTTATAGGCTGATAGCATACAGAAAAACATGATGGTAACATGCTTGTTGTTTTACATCAAAATATTCAAAAGAAAAAAAAATACATTTACTGTCTAAGAAGGAAAAAGGAATAAAAGTGATAATGACTGAACTACACTGTCCTAACTTATTCTGCATTTGTGGGTGATTTATAGATTTTACAAACCAGAGAAAATAAGCAACCATACCCTTGATATATTGTTAAGCAAGCCTCCTATGATTCTATTTTCTGCATAGGGTCAAGACTGTTGACATGGGACTAATCAGCTGCTCCTCCTAAGCCATGAATCAAATTGTTGTCTGTTTCATACAGTACAAATGCTTGTAAATAGAAGTAAACACAGAAAGCACAGAAATAAGTGAAAACCAGCAGAAGTTACAGGTATTAATTGCAACACTGGTATAATGACAGACCCTTTCTGCTTTTGCATTTTGATGAATTCCGGCAGTAAAAACAAGAAAACAATGCTTAATTTATAAACAAATAAATAAAATGCAAGGATTCTTTGCAGTATATTGCTCTCTCAGATTATGATATTTCACCAAAATGTAAAAATTTTACATCTGTTCCTATAAGCATATATCTTCATATGTGTATTTGTCCTATTTACAAGCAGAATCTGGTTATCTTCTGCATATCTTCTAAAGAACGTACACCTACACGTAAATGTAGCCTGCTCCCTACGTTGTTGTTAGCTTATTTGTCAGCCTGTAGCATGATAGGATTTGAGAATATTGGGTGCAAACTGTCTTCAGGAAGAGGGAAAGAAATCATTCACCATTACAGATAAGTATGACAAGCTCCCTTTTACACTATGGTACACGTGTATTGAACAGAATGGCGGGGTGCCTGAGTGCGATTGCATCTATTACCAGTGATGACAAGAAAATGGACACTTATTAATCACAGTTTTGAAAATAATTATCCATGGCTTTACAAATCCTGCTAAAGTCAGGATTTTTTCCCTAAATATTCCCTAATATTTAAAATACTGCTTTCTCACTACAGAGTTAGAGCTTAAACTATTTCATAAAGCAAATGTTAAGAGTGTGCAGCAAATATGTAGGTTAGCAATGACTAGGATGTTATTATAAAACAGACTTTATATAGTTATTTTAGAAATAAACAGGTCATAGGTATTCAAAACAGATCAGAGTTATTAAAAAACAAACACTTGATCTCCATAATATTTCATAAATATTTTTGGAAGCTAAAATATAATGTATAAAATTGTTCAATTTTTAATTACAGAATGGGGTTTCTGTTGGTCACAAACAATAACTTTTGTTGTATAGAATATTTCACTAAGAGGGATCTAAACCAAAGATTACTGAATGAGAAGATTTGGGGGATTTTTGCCAATGAAAGTATTTTTGCTGATAAACAGCTTTTATGCATTTTTTGTTTTATTTATTTTCAGCACAATTCGCTGTACAGGTTTAAGTATCTCTCAGATTTGCATTCAAACCACAGTAGTAATACGAAAAACTTTCATAAACTCCTCAGACATTCTAATGTCCTATATTCAAGTACCTCAAATGCACAAAGTGTATCAAAAGCATATTTTGCATCTAGTATTCATTATGTGTATAGTTTTATATTATATATATTTGCATAGCATACTGCTGTATCAACATCATAGAAATATATTATTTAAGGGACTCATTTTGGAAAAATCCATTATCTTTATAGGAGCGCGAACAATGCATTCTTTTGTGAACATTGTTTATTTATTTTAAATTTGAGTTCTAAAGAAGAAGTTCCAGTGATGAAATAGCAATTTAGTATTTAAAAGGAAAGAAACATGTTGCATTATAAAAAAATCTATATATGTTCAGAAAGCACACATGTATGGATACATGAGAATGGCTGTAGTGTTTTAAACCTTTTTTCAAAAGTAGCTATATGGATTCAAACTGCAGTAATTTTACTTCCTGCCCAGCACCTTAAATCATGTGATGGCTAAATTTTCCTTTATAAACTTAATTTAAATTCTAATTGGCTACAATAATAATCTGTTAATCTAATTAGAAGGATACAGAGTGTAATGCTGGACTGCCAACATACAGTCATGTAGCAGCCTTAACATGTTCCGGTTTTTTCAAAGCTGCATCCCAAAATAAGTAAATTCTATGCAGAAAAAAAAATAAATTAAAAAGTCCAAAAACAAATGCAGGAAAACTGTCTGGATTTGGAACAATATTTGCATACATATGCCTAGGAAATACATACATTTCTGATTTAAGTAAGACTTGGAGGTAACAGTCATTTTACCATTAATGGAAAAAATGAATATAGCAACAATTGTTTTCTCAGTGTTGCTATAAATAATGTTTACCACAAGCTTCAGTAAATGTTTTGACAATGATTTATGTCTAATAAAGATATTATATTTTTTCCATTCTAGCAGACAGCTAAATTTTTTATAAATATTGTTCAAAGTAATATATTGGTCTATTTGAAAAGCTTTTTTTCCTGATTTTTTTTCACTTAATAAAAATGCCTCTTCTCCCAAGAATACTTTAAATTAAAGCAGGCGGTTTGTTTTGTTGTTGTTGCTGAAGCAGGTTATTTTTTTTTCCTCCCCTAACACTAATTTGATAACTTTAGAAGCTCTTGAATGTTTGCAATATACGTTATTAAGGATGAAGCCTTAAATTTATTTGTATAGGTAAAGAACCTGGTATTGCACAGGTCAAGTAGTTTCAGCATGAAAAATAAAGCATTATATTTAAAGAGGTGTTAGTATCTCCTTTCTGAGTCCCTTTTTTATTTCAAAGTGCAAATATGGCTATAAATCACATCACCCAATGCATACAAATGATCTGAATTACAAAACAGACTGGAATCCTGCATCTTCTGTTTAACCTGTGGAGATGACTCATATAATTGAATTGGAATATGGATACTATACCTATGTATAAACTTCCACTAACTTGTTTTAAAGATAACTGCTTCATGAAGGAATGACGAATGTGTCTGAGATACCAGTAGGGTTAGCTTTCCACAAGACATCTAATCCAACAATATATCTCCTAAATTTCTCACCTGATTTACACAGAACAGTCTTTATCAAAAGGATGTACCACCTCTGGACTTCTGTATCAAATTGTTCTTTTTGTTTAAGAGAGAGAAAATGCTTCTCTGCTTAAGTATAATTAAAAGTATAATTAGGAAGAAATACCTGTTTTAGAAGGATTATGATCAGTGAAGCTTATGTAAGCCCCCTTTTTACCTTTATGCATGGTTTATGCTGGAGCTCTCTCCAGAAAACATCTCTTTATAAACATAGTTATAACATATCAACTTAATATGCACACTTTTTTTGTGCTCCTACCTCAGGCTGTGATTACAAGTCTGGCTGTGTTGGGTACGGGTTTCAGTGACAGTCTAGCAGTGGCACACACATGACCATGTGGGCTGCACAAGCAACGCCGGACCCCAATAGATGTAGGCAGGAGGTTACCCCATTCTGAAAAACCACACTGCCAGGGGTGTGCACCATTGTTGATGCTCTCTGGACCAAGGCAAAATACTCAGGGGAGTGCTTGCAGGTGATACAGTCACTCATTTCTGTGGTGTACACAAACACCTACTGTGTGCATTGGCAGATGAGATCCAGAGGGCAACCTGTAGCAGCAACCACTTTTTAAAGTGTATGTTCCATACATGAAAGACCAAAAATAAAAGCATCTGCAATAATTTTCGTGACTGCATTCAGATTATGGGGTTTGATACATGATACGTGGCAATTTGACATGAAAACCATACAGAAACCCAGAAGTTTTGATGCCAGTTGCTGCAGAGAGGAGAGCTACTTATGTTTGGTAACTGGTACTTTTCCACTGAAATACCGGTCCAGTTTGGAGGGGAAAATAATTGTGGTTCCTTTACTATTTGGCAAAATAAGTGCACTATAGGATTTGAAGTACCCCTCAAATATAAGAGTTGCATAGCAAGTATTTATCCTGACTCTGGTACTAAAGAACCATCTCCGCCTACTGGCTCTGGCTTCACTTCTCTTGCCTCCTGGAGTGCAGTAAAAGTAAACTCCTGCAGGCAATGGCCTGGAGGCTGCTAGCTTCCCCCGCTTGTCACTATCATAGAAGCATTGCCGTGGCACCTTGAAAATATTTTGTATCTTATTGACCTGTTATGATCTGGCATTGAACACCACACTGCAGCAGGTAGGACAGAAAACCTCCTGAAGATGTCTTGCAGAGATGTATTAGAGATGCTGCTTGGCAATGACTCCCATGCTGCCTTGTGTGTTCAGTGGGAACTTGTGGGTGCCTCCCACTGCCTTGTGGGGGTCAGGCTGGGGGTCCCCTGGCAGGATGGAGTGCTGCCACACACCCCACAGTGCTGGGTGCACATCACACCGTAGATCCTGTTGCGCCCAAACTGGAGAGAGCCAAATCTAGGGCACTGCCTGCCTGGGAATGTGGATTTCTTCATAAAGTGAGAAAAAGAGAAAGGCTTTTCTTTATGAAATGGTAGGGAAAAAGAGCAGTGGGATCAGGATTCACAAGAATATATGGCACAAAACCTGCTTTGCATGCATCCCATATTAGACCCAAACAAGATGATGTTACAAGTATATGCCACCAAAGCAATTAACAGTGAGGAAGGAAATGCAGACAAGGCTGTTTCCATAACAAATCTTGATGAACTTTATAGCCTTTGCACAGGGAACAAAATTAGGAGGAGAGCTAGTGTCCTGTTTGTGGCTTTGTTGAGGCATAAACATTTGTAATCTTTATGTAGATGGGTCTTTAAGTGCATGTGTTTGTGTGTGTGCGAGACAGAGAGGGAGGGTAGGGTCAGGTTCTTGTTTATGGCTTATGAGAGACAGAAACAAGTGTATTTACTTGCAAGTGTGTAAAGGACATCAGTGGAAACAGGATTAGGCCTGTAATGTTATTCCTTGGCCGAGATCTACTCCACAGAAGGTCACTTAGGTGAAAAGTATGTGAAATTGTTATGACAGCTTTTTATGTGTTAATTTGATAAAAGAGATATGGCACAAATAAAATGGTACACAGTGTAAAAGGCTCGTACGCTGATGGAAAGTCCTTTTAGTAGTAATCTGAGACTCTCTCAAATACTGAAGACCAAGTAGTTTAAAATTATTATTAGAAAGGAGCGTGGTTTTTAGTTTGACAAGAATTTTGTGAGGTTTAGAAAGAAGACCCAGTGTATGCCAGCTCCCTAGCACTAGTCTCTTATTTAGAGCTTGAAATGCCATACCTCTCTGGAGTCTGGTAGGATTTATCCACGTTCTGCAAAAAAAAAAGAACAGGTCAATTCTGATGTCTGAAAAATAATTTTCTGCCCTTAAGCTTTAATACTGGCTTCCATTATTGGGAGAGAGAACAAAAGGATGTGTTGGGGACATTGGAGGCTCTGGAGCATTTCTAAAAATGCCTTGTGATGCACCACCACCCCCACCACTCCCCATTTTTTGGATGAACTTGGTACAATTTACTAAGGGGATTTATTTTCAGAGGTAAGTGCTCTACCCCTTGCTGGGAGTCAGATCCAGCTGCAACCCCAAACCCAAAATGAAGGCATCTTAAGTTGCTAAATATTTCTGAAAATCTCCCAAATCTGGGAGTTTGGTGTTTTTTTCAGCAAATAATTCTGCAATAAGTCAGGTGTTCTGAACTGTATATAAGCACCTGTTTCTGTGTTTTAAAATATTGAAACCACTAGTGAATACAATAAATAAAAGCTTACCCATAGGTTCAGTTGTATTGCCTTTTGATTTTTCTGTTTTGACAGAACATAAGTCCTTTTCAATGAAAGCTTCCCACCGTAGTCTTTATAGTACATCAGTCCTTTAAAAAGTGTTAAAGAAATGAAAGATCTTGACTATTTTGTTCAAATTAATATGCCCTAAGATATGCTTCTTAGTTGTCCCAATTTATTTTAATATGGAAAAATCTAATCTCTGCTTGTAAAGCAGATTATGCATGTATTAAATTCTTTAAAATTAGAATATACTTAATGCCACATTAGTTCCAGGCATGCAAAGCAGGAGAAAGAATTATACACCTAAACAACAACAATGGTTTTTAAGCTTAAATTTCTACTTTGCTCCAATTCTGATTTGGTAAAATAAAACAATGTACAACCTACCATTTAATAAAATGCAATAATGACTTCATATTTTCCTGGACAAATCACAAAATAAAAGATTTAAAACAGCCAGTATTTTTAATTAAGAAAAACAAGGCTAGTGCCTTGTTTCAGCTGTCTATAAGCTTGGTACACTCAGCTCTTTTTCCTGTCCCCATCCTCCTTTTCCTCTACTTGGTAAACTAAATTTCATTTTGCACTTCTACACGTGCATTCAAACACTCTTCTTTTGATCTCAGCAAAGTATCGCTGATTCCCCTCTGTCCAGGAACAGGTCAGAGTTCATTTGGACTAGGGCCTAAAACACAGAGGACTGCAGACCCTTTGGTCCTCAAGGTCATGACTACAAGTTCATTTATGGCAGCTTGCCAACAGAGTGAATGTCCTTTGAGGTTGTTGGTCCTGGTTTTCTGCCACGCCATCAGAGGACTACTGCCTCCACAGCTGCAAATGTGGCATCTTCCGCAAGCATTGTTTTTACTGTTAAATCCTCCACAAATCTGGCTTCTTTAGGACTTGGAATGTCGAAGGTACTTTTCCCTCAGTTGTTTTTATCACTACCCAAAGAGGACAACAGTTTGTGATTAGGGCAGATAACTAATTTCTGTGGGGATTGGTACATAAACTCTTAAATCGTAAATGCAACAAAAAAGAAGGCAAATGAAACACAGCTACCGTTCTCTCATCAGAAAGTTTTTCTCTTGGAGGCCGTGGAAAAAACAACTGATGAGACTCAACTGACCAAGCAAAAAGGGAAGAAAGAGGAAGCAGAGCACCACCCAGAAAAAAAGACAAAACTCAGGTATACAACACAGGCACTCTACCTGTGCTGCCCATCTGATAAGTGCAACTGGGTTGGATGAAGTGCTGCATGTTGAGCAAAGGTCAATGGATGAAGTAATTTCAGCTCACGTAAATGTTTAAAGGAATTTACTGTTGAGTGCACTGAGGTTTACAGTTTGTCTGGAGAAGCAGTGAAAGGGGATGGCATCTGCTTTTCTGTTTTACCATTACGAATTCTTGATGTATGAGAAAAGATTTGGCTTCAGACAAAGACAGCAGCCTTGCCCTTCAGGCAAAGCTCCTTCTGACCCTACTGGAGGCAGGATTTGATCCATTCGCCAAGGTCTGTTTTATGAGATAACGTTAGGAAAGTTCTCCCCAGTGCACTTGTTGGAGTGCTGAAGCTGTGGCCTTTTCTTTCTAATTGATGTAGTGGCAAAAGTTTAAAGGACAAACTAGAGGATAAGATATAGCAAACAGACAGCTCATCCTGAAGGAAAAACAGAAAGCTTTCTTGAGAGTTTGTTGTGTTATTCCTTATTTTAAATTCTGTTTATATTGCTAAAATTTGCATATATTCTTTTTAATGAATACTACACAGCGGAGAGATAGTGAAAGATGCGGAATATGAAGCTTGTTAATACTAGTTCATTAAATTAAACCAGACCTGATTTGCAACAAAGTCCTACATTCTTGGATTTCATAGACAGGCAGTGATGTAATTTCCATCAGGCCCAGCAAACTATCGGATTGTGTCTACCTGTTTAGCTGGAGTGCTTAGGCAGCCTTCATTGTCAGGGTGTTTGAGTACCTCATGGTCTGCTAATGTATTTAGCTGCACATCTTATTCATCATATTTCTCTGTCAGCACCTCAGCTCTCAGCATCTTTGTCAGGTTCAGCATGGTGCTTTTTCAGGTTGGCTTTTTCTGATCCTAAGGCAGGAGCTCTGTATCCACACCCAAGCTACATCTCCCTGCAGCACCAGGTGCCATGCAAGGCCACAAGTGCCTGATTCTCCACAAACATCCATTTTCTCAGCTCTGAGATTAACTTCACCACAGGACAAATGTAGATTAATATTTTAAGTTTGAATACTATCTTCTTCGCCAAAACCTTCACCTATACAGTCCCATATGACTCAGTCCCCTCAGTCACGTTCTGCAACAGCCATTGAGAGAGGAAGCCTGGACTAAGCCTTCAGGACTGCTCAGAGGGACCTCTTGTAACACAGACATCTCTAGCCACCTCGGAGCATCATCCACACTCCACCTGAACAGGCTAAACCTGACCTTTGGCATGAATAAGAGGCCAAAGAAGTGAGACTTTTTTTTGGTAGCTTACTTCATTTGTAACCTTTCCCTTGATTTATAACTTTCCCCTCTTTAAGTTAGTTGGCAAGCTGAGATCTTTCAGATTTTGCTGCAAGATGTTTGCAGGACCAAGACAGAAATAGAACTGCAATATCCACTTTTGAGTGTCCTACTTCTGTGTTTTAAATTCTAGTTTTGATTATTGTACCTCATTACATATGAATCAAACTATTTAGTATGAAAAAGCTCCATCTAGAACTTTAAGTACTTGTCAACCCAATGAACGAACCACGCTCTTTGCTGTGTAGAGTTAGGACTGAGGTTTCTGTCCTACTCAGAGCCCTCCTCCCATGACCATCATCTCTCATGATGGGTGCCTTCTGCAACAGCAGCTAATTGGTGGAAGACGCTTATGCTTACCAGCAACAAAATTTTCACAGAAGCTGGGCTGTGAGGACAGGGACACCTCTTGCATTACAAGAATGGCCAAAAATCTCACCTTGTTTACAAATAGTTTGTGAGTGTAGCTCTTCACTAAACTTTCATCACACACAAAACAGTCAGCCACATTGCCCTCCCAGTAGACAGGAAATAAATGTGTACCATGATCCTTGTGGGTCCCTTCCAACTTAGGATACTCTTTGATCATAAGCTTTCTAAAAGAAAATTCCCTAAGACGTGGAAATTGAAACCTATCCTGGGATAGTTTCCATGTTTTCAATCTCAACACCTCTAACTGATAATCTATAATGAGAAACAGCAAAAAAAAAAAAAATCCTCAAAAGGTAATTATAATAATTGTTTCTTTCATTACAACTTATGAAAAGTGCTTTTAGAAATTAACCGGTCACCTGAAATAAACAGACACAAACCCCTGGCTTCCTGTTTCGCTTCATAAAATTAAACGTATCTGCACTCTGTCCTATCCATCCTGAAGAAGTTGAAGGTGAGACTCACCTTTATTTTATTTATGTTTTCAATAAACCCATTTTGAAAGTTAATCATTAGAAATACTGTGCAAGCTGAGGATATTCGGTTTCGTATTCGCAGTGTCATCAGAGGCTAGTTCTGCCTTTGGACTGTGCCACCATTTGTGGCCCATCCCTAAAGCATGAAACAAAATAATGCTGCAGTGTAAGACAGAGCAACCAGCTCAGCCATTCTTTAGGAAAAATAGGTTTAAACAGAGCTGGATACTGTATCTCTTATGAATTGCTAGGACAAACAAAGAATACTGCTGGATCCCATTAATGCAAACTGTTTTATGACTTGTATTCCATCTATCAAAAAAATGTACTCTACTATGAGAAATAGCTGTTTCTTCTCATTTCTACTATGAAATCACAATAATCATAAGCAAGATGGCACAGTATAGCAAGACGAAGATCTAGAGATTAGTCCTTATTTCATGTATTTTTTTAAAAAAATTCTATTTATTTGCTTTTTGGTGTGTTTTCCTATATCATATGGTTCTAGAAAAACACCTTTATATAGCTATAAATGCTCTCCTAACACAAATTCTAGAATGGTGCTGGGGAATCCAGCCTTTTGCCGAGTCAACAGCTACGGTAATATCCCAGAACAACACTGCAATTTAATTCTAGTTATTTTTAAAATCTTATTACCTCACAAATTTATATAATATCAACAAATTATAAACACCAAGGGAAAGATAAGATATTAAAAAACATGCCAGCTGTGGACAATAACAGAGGAAGCTTTGTTGACTGAGAAACAAGAAACAGTGGACTTTTACAAAAGCAAAATGGAAATGTCTGAATGCCATTCTGTAATGCAGCCATTGTTTTAAGGAGAAGAAAAACTTTACTAGAAGGTCTTAGCATAGGTCTGGGTCAGCAAGCACATGCACATTAACTGGTTGCATGTCAACAGTCTTGTTGAATTCAGTGGGGTTATCCAAATGCACACAGTTACTTACCTCAGGTGTGTTTGCAAACTAAAGCCATTTGTAGTGATTCTAGGCAACATTCTTAAAATTGTGATTTAGGACCTCACAGTGAGCTTGTGAAACAACCTGAGACATCAAAATCCTCAGGAAAAAAAAATGCTCAGGTTCTCAGAACATTCAGTGGTCCCCTGAAGTCTCCAGCCCCAAAGTAGGAGCTTCTGCTCCTGTTCAGAGCAGAGGGAAAGCTAAACACCTTGGGGAAAACAGTGCAGTGAGAACACACTTGCTGTAGCAAGAACTAAAACACATCATACGAAGAGAAGCCGGGGCACCTACCTCTACTCAGATGGGTAATTCTTCCTCCCTGCACAGGGTCTGTTGCAGTGCATGCTCTTCTGCAGGTGGGTATTCTATCCCAGTTTTTCCATTGCTGAAAAGCTAGGGAGAAAAAGGTGTCCAGTGAAACATCAAGAAGACCCATCAAGCTAAGCAAATTTCGTCAGAAGAAAACGTGGGCTTCAGGTCCCTCTTCTGTTTCTTTGGGATTGAGGTCTTGCACATGGATCTGGCATGTTCCTGAGCTACTTTCCCAGGGATGGTTTTTTAAGATGGGAAACATGGACATGGCCACAAAATTTCTGGCTTTCTGCACCCTTGATGCAGGCTCCATTTGACCTTCACACCTCTCAAAACACAATCCAGAACAGTAAGACTAAATCTAAGAAAACTGACTCAGACCTTAGGGCCAAGCACTCTAAGTAGTTCATTCTCTGTGGCAACATGAAGGTTGCTTGGCACACACATACTGGCAAAAACAAAGGTGGGTTTTGAGTAGAAGTTTTGTGGACGTGCACTAAGTGATGATTTTAGGCACCTGAAAAAATACCCTTTTTGGACATCAGTACTAAATACTTTCTGCTAACTATACAAAGAAGAATCTGTATTTCTTTTGTTCTGGTCCTTCCTTTGGTTTCTAGCGTTGTCAGTACATCTTGTCACAAAATAACTATCATCTGATGCATTATATTTAAATACCTGTTGCATGAGATGACTATAAAATTAATAAAATAAGCTAATTTGAACTCAGTCTTGTTGTCATGCTGTGTGACACACACTTTTGCTACCTCTCATAAGAAGCTGAAAGGATGTGTGTTTTTATTTCTGATATTTTAATTCTGTTAATTTAGTTGTTAAAGCAACTTTCTGGAACTGGACCTTTCAGTACATTAAGGGGTGAGCAAGACAAGCATAGCGGTGGTGGGTCATTCTATGTGTCTTAAACAAGAGAGGTTAACATTGAAAACCTTGTAAATCAAACACAAACACAAAGGTGGGTACTGATGAGCATCACCTATGTAAGGACAGGAGTCTATTCTTGACTGAAGAAGTAGTGCAAAATATATCTTGTCACTGTTTTGGAAAGCATTGGCCTAGTAGCTTGGTAGAAAATACAGTAAAAGACAACCCACAGAGGACTTGCGTTTTTATAAGAAACATTTCTGTACACATGTACACATGCACACACACACACACATTTTTAACTAGTCTGCTAAGGGACTAACACTCTAGATAATCTCTGAGGACCACTGCATGGTTAGTTGATTTGGAATAGCTTGTAATGTTTAGGAAAGTTGTGACCTTGTTTCCTTATGCCGCTCTTGTACATTTCCTTGCTAAAGCATACCCATACAAAAGAGAACAATAAATAACATTTAAAAACACATATGTGCATTTAATCTCCACAACAAATCCCACCTTAACCTCCTGGCAATCTCATGATTTCCGTGGAATTTCTGATCATTTCACTAAGGACTAATTCTAGTCTCATACTTTATATAGTGTTGGACTGTTGAATGTTTGTATAGCACTAGACTTCTGGCAGTATATATTTCTGTCCGCTATAGGAAAAAGTGATTTATTGTACTCAACATGTCCATTCACTTCCAGTGAGCGCTCCTCCACACCTTTTGCCTGGTCACAACCAGTCTGCTTGTACAATGGCCATTTCTGTAGTACCAGAGCAATCTTCTTGAGTTAAAATTATGACAGTACTGCCTGTCTCATCACCCTTCCTCTTCTGCTAAGTGCTACATCTGAACCTCCATTAGGTATGAAACATGCATCAAGTCTTAATACACTGTAATTAATTTCAGTATTTACTACTTTTTAAATGCATGTAAATGGGAAGATAAACAACAAAAGAGGCTGACTGCTGTCTTGTGAGAATGATGAATGATACTTGATGAAAGAGGGATTAGGACACCAAGCTGGGTGGTGTGGTGGAC
>NW_010128935.1:0-874 GCF_000699245.1 Pterocles gutturalis | reverse complement strand
TTTTTTGTGGTCAAAACAGAGGCGTCAGCTAGAGGCAATACACAGCATGTAGCTCAGGAAGTGAATAAACACCCAAGGACACAAGTGTGTTTAGAGCTGTGAAATGTAAAAATGATACAAAATGTGTATTTCACACTCATGCTGTGGCATTTATGTGCTAATGGAAGTTATCAGACCTTGATGACAACTTCAGTCCTTCTTAAGAAAAAGAAAGCAAGTTTTGCAATTGTTTGATGAGGATCTGGTTGACTCTCAGCAAATGATTTACAACAGTAAATGTCATTTTGGGGGAAGAAAGTCCTTACTTCAGAAGACATTTCAAATGCTTTCATTTCTGTTAGAACTTGTTTTTCACAGCTTTCAAAAATCCAGTTTCAAAATGTATAGAGCACAAAGAAGGCAAGGACAGGATTGCTCAAAGAGAAGGAACTCTTTTTTTTTTTAATCAGTTAACAGAGGGACCAAGTGGAAAGAAGGTGGGACTTCTGGGTGTGGATTTGCAGAAACTTGGCACTTCTTGGCTGTGGTCAAGCTCTAACGTCTTTGGTGTCACTGCTGATTTGTTTTGTTTTGGTTTGGTTTTTTTCTTTTATGTTGATGGATTTTAGGTGGATTAATGTCCCAGTACAGATAGCTCTGTAGCACAGCTGGAATGAGAAGATGAATTGCTGTTTCTCAGAAATGGTAAACATGGAGGTAAAACTCCACTGTCTTTTCTCACAGTGTGACATTTTGGTCATGCTTTTGCTAACAGAATTTGGCAGAATGTAGGAAAAAAATTACCTAAAGACTGAATTTTTTACCATTGGTTTCATAAGATCAGAATCTTCAGATAATTTTCTTAGAAAATTGTTATTTTTTCTCCTTTAGAAAT
>NW_010128934.1:0-15952 GCF_000699245.1 Pterocles gutturalis | reverse complement strand
CACTCCCACGTCCTTCTCCTCAGGGCTGCCCTCAGTCCTTTTTCTGCCCAGCCTGTATCTGTGCTTGCGATTGCCTCGACCCATTTGGATGACCTTGCACTTGGCCTTGTTGAACTTCATGAGGTTTGCATTGGCCCACCTCTCAAGCCTGTCTAGGTCTTTTTGGATGGCATCCCTTCCCTCCAGCGTGTCCACCACACCACACAGCTTGATGTCTTTGGCAAACTTGCTGAGGGTGCGCTCGATCCCACTGTCCATGTCTCTGACAAAGATGTTAAACATCACTGGTCCCAGTACCGACCCCTGCGGAGCACCACTCATCACCGGTCTCCACTTGGACATTGAGCCGTTGACCACAACTCTTTGGGTGCGGCCGTCTAGCCAGTTCCCTATCCACCGAGTGGTCCTTCTGTCAAATCCATGTCTCTCCAATTTAGAGACAAGGATGCCATGCAGGACAGTGTCAAATGCTTTGCACAAGTCCAGGTAGATTATATCAGCTGCTCTTCGCTTATCCACCAATTCTGTGACCCCGTCGTAGAAGGCCACCAAATTCATCAGGCACAATTTGCCCTTAGTGAAGCCATGTTGGCTGGCACCAGTCACCTCCTTATTTTCCATGTAGCTTAGCAGAGTTTCCAGAAGGATTTGCTCCATGATCTCACCAGGCACAGAGGTGAGACTGACTGGCTTGTAGTTCCTTGGGTCTTCCTTATTTCCCTCTTTAAAAATGGGGGTTATGTTTCCCCTTTTCTAGTCAGTGGTAACTTCACCAGAGTGCGACAACTTCTCAAACATGATGGACAGTGGTTTGGCAACTTCATCCATCAGTTCCCTCAGGACCCGTGGGTGGATCTCATCAGGTCCCATGGACTTGTGCACCTTCAGGTTCCTTAGATGGCCAAGAACCTGATCTTCTCCTACAGCAGGCAGTTCTTCATTCTCCCATTCTTTGCCTCCTGCAACTTGGGTGGTGTGGCTTGGGCACTTGTCAGTGAAGACTGAAGCAAAAAAGTCACTGAGTACCTCAACCCTCTCCATATCCTGGGTAACCAGGTCTCCTGTTTCCTTCTTGAGAGAGCCTACATTTTCCATAGTCTTCCTTTTATCGTTGACGTACCTATAGAAGTTCTTCTTGTTGCCCTTGATGTCCCTGGCCAGATGTAATTCTAATAATACTATCCTTTAATTTTTGATCAGGCAGTTGGACTAGGTGATCAGTGTAGGTCAATTCCAACTGAAATATTCAGTCAGGAGATTGTAGAAGTGTGTCAGGACTCTTTGCTGAAGAGTCAATGTTTTTCAGCTTTGTGAGGTTACAGTTTGTCATCTCTTAACAAAAAAGCCACAGGGACTTCACAGTATTCTGTCAGCCTTGCAGTTTTTAGGTGCAGTGAATCACCTCTATGTCCCTTATCAATTAAATCATTGTACAGATTTTTGCATTACATTCACATGGTTTATCAACACATACCATACAAATATTCAGCACTGAACAAAATTATGACTCAGCATCAATGGGGGTGGCTATGTCATATTTTATAAGATTCGAGATTTTACTGTATTCCCAAAACAAAAGTTACCAATTTAATGATATGGAGAAGAAATCCACAATATATTATATGTTAGATAAATACATATTTTTATTTCATGATCTTCTGTTGCTTTTCTTATACGTTTTTTCCATTTCCAGCATCTCCTCTATTTATTACATTATAAATTACTACTTTAAAATATTTTAAATGTTAAATAACTTGTATTATTATTTCAGTAATCATATCATAGCAATTTTTGCAGATGTCTTATATTTGCATTTAGTGTGTTTAAAATTAAATTAAGAAACAGATACTAAGATATTAATTTTTAATAAGTTCTGGTGGTCAATAGATCACTGTACATCCAGTCTATCTTTAAACCGAGTTAATGTAAAACTAATAACCCTATCCTTCCCTTTAAAAAGGAACTACTTTAGTATTTATGGAAGTGTTTCAGATGTCTCTGCAAGGTGTTTAATATCATTTAAACAAGTTAATGTATATTTATTTCAAAAGCTTTATCGCTGTAATTCATGGTATTAAAAAATATAGTGAGAGGCTGCTTAACAAAGACCAGGACTGGATTCTGCTCACTGTATTTGTATCTTTTATTAACAGAGGTACATATGATATTTATGTAAAATGCGATGGTGTTGGGAGGTGTGTTGGAACCTATGATAACAGAGGAAGTTTTGGTGAGTTGGCCTTAATGTACAATACACCCAGAGCAGCTACAATTATAGCTACCTCTCCTGGTGCCATCTGGGGTTTGGTAAGTGAAATACTTGTTTTAAGATACTATTTGTTTTAATTATTTTACATAAATTGCACTGGTATGCAGTATCACCATTAAAAAATGAATTATAATTTCAGAAAGTTTAATTTTAAAATTTCTGAGAACTCCCAACACAATACTATATTGTTCCAGAATCTATAGAAGCAAACCTGAGGCTTTAGAAAACACTGTTTTTTAAAAAATAATTTTGTTTTATTCTAAATTAGTGATAATTTCCCAAATTGCAAACCACTTGACAATTACTTAGACACATACATAAAATGTTTTCCCACATCTTGACAGGCAATGTCTTTGATTCCAGAGTAAAATTCAAATATGAGGTTATTTATCAGCGTTATATTGTCTGTATCTTTGACGAGTAATAGAATTTACCAAAGAATAAGAATGGGATAGCTATCTTGATCAAGACTTAGATGTCAATCTAATGACTGATCCCAAGATAATGTTTTCCTGTTGAAGCGAAGTGGATGTTTTTCACCAATGTAATCCATACAGCTTTTGGGATCATGGCAGAGTTTAGGACACTATAAGAATGCCTTTGAACTGGATTGAGTTTTATTGGCCAGCAAGTCCCACGTGTAGCCATGAAGGCTTGCAAAGCATTTCACCTCTGTCACCAGGACACAGTCATATGAAGTTAAGAGAAGAAAACAGCGTAAATGTAGTTTTGCCATCTGTCTGCTTCACTTGGATTGCCAAATACTAAGGAATGTGCAGTTGGCTGTTTAGGGCAGCAATGATTCTTGTTCTGCTGAAATAGCAGAAAGTGGACTGTGATCTAAGACCCAGACCCATGTATTTTGGTTTTGTTTGTATAATAATATAAAAAACCTCTTTGAGTACATATCAATATATATGGGACCTCAGGATAATGAATAAGCTTTGTAATTTAAATATTTAAATATTGAGGATTTCTTAAATATCTTAAATTGCCCACTGTTCATTGTGTAAGGTAAACTCTCTACCCTTTATATGTAAACTCTATATGTATTCTCTGACGAAGGGCAGAGAAAGCATTTCATGCATGAATCAGATCAGGAGCTTAGCTTTAGGAGCTCTTGATTGACCTCTAGAGGAATCTTTCTCAGTTGACTGTATGGGGAGACTAGCTAGCTAGTTTGACGGCTACAATGAGTGGCTAAAATTGGGTAATTTGAACATGTTCGGCCATTCCTAAAGTATTTCCCACCACACACATATTTTCTGTTAATAAACTCTCTTTTTCTCTTTGTGTTTACAGGACAGGGTAACGTTCCGAAGAATCATTGTGAAAAATAATGCCAAAAAGAGAAGAATGTATGAAAATTTTATTGAGTCATTGCCATTCCTTAAATCTTTAGAAGTAAGATTTCTGTTGCATTATTTTAATGGCTGTATCAAAGGTACTTAATAAGATTCTGCTTTTGCAGAGTTTAAATTTGAAATTAAAATTTTCTCCACAATAAAATTTTGCATGGTTTTGTTTTGGAGAAAGACCACATTTTTGATATTCCTAAATTTTCAGAATAAAGAACTATTGTTAATATTGTATTTTTTTAATTTTTTTTTTTACTTTCATTTTCTTAAGCTTAATTTTACTAGATATTAGCTAATAAAATTAAACAATGAGTTAGGGAATTTCAAAATATTTTCATTTAATAGCTATATTTTTACATGCTTGCTTTTCTGAAAATAAGTTTGGAAGACTTGGGTTATATAGACTTCCTACGAAAATGGAAGCTCTGTAAAAACATCTAGTGTTAAGACTATAATATACCCTCTGGAACACTGTTCAGCAGTTCTTTTTTTAATGATTATCGAAACAGGAAAATAAAGATACACTATTCTGTTCAAAGATTAATGAAAAGAAATATGAAAGGGCCTTCTAAATATAATATCATAAAGTTAACCAAATATGTCTTATGTTTTCTTTTTGTAAATGAAGGTATCTGAGCGTTTAAAAGTGGTTGATGTGATTGGCACCAAAGTGTACAAAGATGGAGAACAAATCATTGCTCAGGTACAGTTTATTTCTAGTTTGTTTTTCTTTTCCAATACGTAACAATTACCATGTTATCTATAGACACCACATACTTTTAAACTATGTTTTTCTTTGTCAAATGAAACAAAAACAATCTTGTATCTAAGAGGTGATTATCTTGTCTCAGAAGCTAATTTTTCACTTATGTTACTTCATAAAACATGCCTCTTCATTGGTATGAGTAAAGGAGTCAACAATTGTAGTATACTTAGAAATTCAAACTATGTAAAAGAATGATTGCTTTCAGTAAGGAGCACTGAAGACTTACCTTGTTTTTGTCGTTAAAATATGAGAACCCTTTGAAGAAGAACGCAGAAGTAAGCTCTGCAATTTAGGCAACTGAGTTTGTCTTGCCCCAAAATAATTACTGTATATCAGGTAGCCCCCTTGGATGCTTTTTATACTGGAAATTCTGTAAGGGAAATAACTTGGAAGGAGTACAAAGGTGGAGAAGCAGCAGGAAGGATTCTAAAATCTTCTATAATGTTGTTTTTCTCTGCTTTTTCTATTAGGCTGTGTCAGCTATGTCTTTTCATGAAAAGACCTTCCTGTCAGTTCTGTATAGATGTTTTGATTATTATGTACCTTGAGTATGGTTTTCACATGAAAAAATATTTCTTTTGCAAAAGGTGTTAAGCAGATGAGCTTCAAGGCACTGGCTACAAATATTTCAATGTTACCATCAAACTGAAAAAGAAATTTCACATTTCCTTTACTCACTTTGTTTTTTTTCTTCTACAGGGTGATTTGGCTGATTCTTTCTTCATTGTGGAATCTGGAGAAGTAAGGATTATAATGACAAGGAAGGTAAACATCCCTAAAATACACAATTTTATATTTTTTAAATCTTAATGTATTTTAAGTGTTAAACAGTATTTAAACAGTAATGCTCTCATTACTAATTTTGCTTATACAATTCAGAGTTCAGCAAATCTCTCATTCTTTCTCTTCCTTTCTCTTTTTTACCTGATATTTCAGGGTAAACAAGATGTAGAAGAGAATGGAGCCGTTGAAATAGCTCGATGCTCAAGAGGACAGTATTTTGGAGAACTTGCTCTTGTAACTAACAAACCACGAGCCGCTTCTGCATTTGCTCTTGGCACTGTCAAATGCTTAGGTACGGTTCAATTATATTTTATATCTAATATAAAATTTTACATAATCTATCTGGTTGTTTTTCTTGTGAACTCTGTCTTTCACCAGAATATAAGATTTAATTACATTTTTACACAAAGTACATCGTTGATTATGGTGCATTCCTGTTTACATTATTTATCTGCAAAAAATATTTGCAATTCATAAATTCTCATAATTCACATAAATTGTGTTTGCAAAACACAAATTCTCCAATGTTTCTCTGATCACGTGGAAGTGAAAATTGCTTCAGGACAGTACAGAGAGTATTGCTGCAAACCATTTATAGCAACCAGATAAATGTCTAATACTCTGCAGAAAAGTAAAGTATTTCTTTTCTCAGTAGACTGACTCTCATCCAAGAAATAACTGTGGTAAAAATCCTGTCCTGTTTTATCACCATGACTTAAGCTCTAACAAAGTCTTTCTCTTCACCAGCTGTTAATTTAATCATTCCATCACACTGTAGCCTCAGGCGGAGTCTAATGTTTAGCTCCTAAATATTTGCATCCAATTATGGGAAAACTGTAAACTGCAAAGACAGATTTGGCGTTCTTCAATGACAGTTCATTACTGACCCAGAAACAACAAGTTTCTCACTTACTTTTAAAGTATTATTTTTTTAAATCCTGATCTCCAAACACACAGAGATGATCAGGCAATAAAGATCAAAGATGACACAGAGGAAATAAAAAGAGGCAGTGCTGAGTACCAGTGTCATTTCCCAGGATGGGTGAGTTGCTAAGATCTCCGGCACTTCCCAGATAGCAGAGATCTTCAGCTTCTCTCCGGAGCCAGGGGACTACAGGCCACCATGTTGGAAGCTGGTTAAGTATGAAGTTTCCTCCCTGGCCTATTGGCTAGAACTATAGAGGATAACATTATGTGATCAGGTAAAGAAAATATTCTGGTTGGCTACACATTAACATTACATGTGAATTACCGTCTCCAACTTCTCATACGTTTGCTGGGAAATAAGAATCTATTACAATTTCCACTATAGGTGGAAACAAGCAAAAATAGCAAGGAAATATGCTAAGTTAGACCCCAAATAAAACCATCAGCAAAGGATGTGTTTTTTTGAAATCTCAGGGGTCTTAAAATTGTATACTGTGGAGGAATCCAGGCCCCTCCAGACTTTCTCAGCAGCTCTTCAGTCACAAAAATTATTAATATTAAATTAAAAAAATTAAAATATTTTCAAAGTAAGAAACCCAGCAAATTCTAACTTTCTTTATGAAGTTTCAAGACAGCATTGTGTTGGTTGATATTGGTTATGCTACAGTAAGTGGTTCTCTTCTGTGCAAAGTATATGCCTCAGTAGTATCTGTACCATTATCATTTAAAATTTTACATTGCAATGTCATAAACACCAAGATTAGTGTCAGCAACTGGCAAACATTTTATATTCTTTCTCTTTCTCTCCCCTTTTCTCTTAGTTATGGACGTGCAGGCATTTGAAAGGCTTTTGGGACCTTGTATGGAAATTCTGAAAAGAAACATTGCAAACTATGAAGAGCAGCTACTTGCTTTGTTTGGAACAAACTTGGACATTGCTGATCCCAGTGCATGAAACAAACATTGGAGCAACAAGATCTGTTACGAGAATATAGCACACTAGTGGTTAGTCCACTGAGAAATTGTCTCTCTTCCTATAGATGCCAAGCATTTTCTGTGATTTTAAGAATGGGTTTGGGGGGTATTTTTTTTTGACTTAATACAGTGGAAATACTCGTAAACAAAATAGGAATTCAGTAAATTGTGGGCTTGATTTTTGAAAGTGCTTAGCATTGATGGTTCCATCTGGCATTAAGACGACTCGCAGTAGCACAGCACCTTTGAAAATCAAGCCCTTTAACACAACGTTTTCGTAAAGAGTAGATTTCAAAAACCCACATGCGATCAACTTGTTAAACCAGCTTCTGTTCTTCAAAAAGGTTACAACTTCTCTGGAAAGACTGTTAGTTTGAATGTGATATGTTGAAAGTATTAGTGCACACAAAGTGTTTATATGTATTAATACAGACGATACACAGTAGATATTACTTTCTGACTATTACAGTTGTCATGATTTTATGTTGCATTTATCACAAATGTAGTGAATCACAAGACTAATCATAAGATAAAGCATGACGATGCATTTTGTGTAACGCTCATGACCCAAATCTGATTTTTAACATTTTGTAATTTGTTTAAAAGTCCTCTTTGTTTAATGTCATGTTTCAGCACGACATTGTAATATCTTATGCAATTTAGAGGACTTGTATATTTTTGCAATAAACCGCATTTTTTATTAGTTACATATATTCTGTACAGTCTAGAGTGAGGACAGCTGACAAATCAACCTTAATCGTTTAGAAGCAAAGGCATAGATCGTTGTTATGTTCTACCTAATCATACATAACCTGTATTGTTTTCCTTCTCCCTTGTTTTATATTTATGCATTTTGTTTTCTCTATGCTTGTTCTCCAGTTAATTTTTTTTTAGATCTCACTTTTTTTTATCTGTTAAATCTCTTACCTATTTCAAAAGAAATGATCTCTGTATATCTCTCTTCTTGCAGTCTAATCTCAGCTATCAAAGACCAGACTCGATTACTGAAGTGACTGATATCAAAAGCCATGCTAAACTAAGCTTGTCCTTGAAAAATCCTTATCAGGAAGTACAAAAATATTTTTAATTTGAAAAATCAATACTTTTAAAGCTTTGCACAAGTCTGGAAAGTATGTCATTCCTAAAGCTAATATATTCTGCTTTCAAAAACCTGTAGGTCATCATAAAATGGTATCTTTTTAGCCATAATAGCATGGGCTACCTTCTGAGACTGTGGAGAGAGAATCTAGTCTTAATTAGGAGCACAGGGCTCATTGCTTACAAGGGTGTGACTGGAAATTTCAGGCACAGTCCAATTTTAATACTGCTTACTGACCTGTCTGTGGATGTACGTGGAAAGCTAGTGCACATAATGGTGACTGGCAGTAGTTCTGCCAAAATGATACTACAAGAATCGTAGGAAGGCTGCTTGTGCCCGGTTCCAAACACCTGAATTGTAACATCTTTCCTTCTTAGATAACGACTTTTCTAATGCCATATATTTGTGTATGTTGATGTCATTATTATCCTATAGTTGGTGATCTGACAATTTATATAATCATACCTGTATATGAAATTATAACAATATATAATTTATATCATACAGTATGGTATAAATTACAAATCAGATTCCTAACAAAATACAATCTAAGCAAAATTTACAAATATAATTTTTTTAAGTCTAGAAATGTGATATGAATAATTGCACATACGATAACATACCTTTGTACTTTTGTTTTATGGAAAAAAAGAGAAGCCTGTTATACTAGAAGGAAATATCAGGTAACCAAAATCTACATTCTTGTCATTCTGTATGCTTAATCTCTAAAAGCTACCTATATTTTGCACTAGCTTGATGTGATTAAGAAAAATGCTAGAAATTACTTGTATGGCAGTAAACTACAATCAAGGCCATAAATGCCAGTCACGATATTTTCAATATTGTTGGTTATATTTAAAGTTTCCTTACAATAAATGACACTTTTATATATAAAAATCTATGTTTATTGGTATTGTTGTGTTTTAATTCCATTATCATAAAGTTACATGTGACCTATTTATATTCATTTATGAAAACATTCATAATTCTTAACACCTTCATGTTCATTTTCATAAATGATGTTATGCAGATGCTCTGTCTACTCAGAACAGACGACATGTTGGTGTGGTAATTGTCATAGCTACTTTGTATTCAATGATCTGCTTGTAGTTTATAGCTGGGAAAAAGCTGTGGAGTGACAAATTTAAGATAATCAGAGACTTTGGTTTTTCTGAGTCCCAAAGTACAGCTTCATGTTGCAGTAGTTTTATTGTGTTGCTCTTGGGGACTGGATGATTTCTGGAATTTTCTTTGTTGGTGAATTCAGGGGGGTTTAGCCAACAGTAATAAATTGCCGCTCTGTAAGTTTTGTACAAATCATTATGTCCTTCATCAGTCAGCACTTGGGATTTCTTCTGGATCTATTCATATGTACACTTCAAACATGCCAGTCGTCACGTCATAAATGTGGTGAGCGTTCATCCTAAGAAGGAAATCATACCAAGTCACCAATTTTTTAATGACCTTTCAAAAAAAGGTAGATAGTTGTAATAATTTTAAACAGTACTATGACATGTTTACTTTATCAGACTATCTGTGTCCATACTTAGACTATCTAATGCTTCTGTTATTAAAGATTTTTGTTGTCTTTGTTCGTGGTCAGGTTGCTAAAGGAACAG
Source organism: Pterocles gutturalis (assembly GCF_000699245.1). Classification (NCBI taxonomy): domain Eukaryota; kingdom Metazoa; phylum Chordata; class Aves; order Pterocliformes; family Pteroclidae; genus Pterocles; species Pterocles gutturalis. The sequence goes on along the minus strand of NW_010128934.1, from coordinate 6,156 downwards.
GACTTTGGAAATTACTTGCAACGTAAGTGTTAGTTCGTTTCTCTCCTCTCTGCCCAACCTCACCAGTGATTTATAATTCTGCAGATGATTTGAATGATTTTGACAGATGGCTAAGTTCTAAAGAGGGAAAAAAAAAAAAAGCTCCAATGAGTTTTTTGAAAATATGCCCCACTGGGTGAGGAGAGAAAAGCCTGAGAGAAATCCTGAATGAGAAAAGGCATTCATGGGCTCACATGTTACTAAGCAAAAGAGAATCCACATGGCAGCAAATGTTTATAAATGCCTTAACCATGGGAAAAAAATTTGACCGCAGCCCTCAGTCAATCACAAGACATAAACCCTGAGGACAGCAAGCTTCCTTGGTCCTAGTGCTGATGCCATCACTTTTTAAATGTCATTTGTTTGTGCTTCATGAGATTTCATTCAAGTTCATCTGGAATAAATACCTCTGAAATCATTCCCTACTGGATCTCCTGTCTGAGGTCCAGCAGTAACTGACTGTGGGAGTCTTGGGGCAAAGCTGTGAAGAGCATTGCTGAAACCATAGAATGGTTTGGGTTGGAAGGGACCTCTAGTTCCAACCCCCCTGCCATGGGCAAGGACACCTTCCACTAGACCAGGTTGCTCATCTACAACCTGAACTACCGACACTCCATCTTCTTTTCTCGTGTTGTCTTTTGTATTCAATAAAGACTATTCTGGTCCTTGCTGGAATGGTGGGTTTGGTTTTCCTTCTGTTTTGGTGGTTTTGTTTTGTTTTGTTTGAAATGTTTGGTGCTTTAAGTTTTCTATAAGGTGATTCTGGGATCAGTTATGTCATGATTTGTGAATTTTTTTAGTTTGTGGCACACTTTCCATGGCATTATTGTTTTTCAATATCACGGGTTCCCAGATGTGCAAAATCAGTATCTGCTCGTCATCCTTCACAGACCTGGCACATCAAATTCCTGGTCGTCTTTTTTCAGATCCTTGCTGCGTGTGACAGCTTTTGCTGAACAAAGTGCTTTGCTGAAAGTCAGTTTGTCATAGCATGGACATTCCTACATGCTCTTGCTAAAGTTTTTATGTTAGTTTAAAGCTCTTTTTATCCATTCATACATGTGACTGTTATAGATGTGTATTTCTTTGGCATTTCTAAGATACTTTCCTGTGTCTGTATTCCTCAAATTAAGTATTACTGCAGTTTTCTCTGGGAGGAATTGCCTCTTTGTATGCGGAGTATGTACAGATCTGTGCTGTTGACTGTCTTAGAAAATTTACGATCACTTTCAAATAATTCTTAGAGTTGGATTTCCTTCAGATATATACCAAGACTGTTTCCAAGTTCCTCTACTTTTTGGCTCAGAAAGATGTTTAACAGGCTGGACACTCTCTCCTCATGGACTGAAGGGAAGCTGAATAATCTTGGTAGGATATAAAAAGCCTGAAGAAAATGACATTTTAACATTGTCTCTTCCTTCACCCCATTTCTCTCTTTCCTTCTAAATTACCTTTATTCTGACAGCCAGGTGAAGAGCCAGTGGCAGGAGAGGGATGTAAGGCAAGTGGAGTGACTGGCTGAGTCCGTGCTGGGATGCGCTGGTCTGGTTGACTGGGCAGTGACTCTCCCTTCCTCCCCCCCTTTGTCCCATCCCTGTCCCTTCTATGATGGCAAATCAGGCTGAGCTGGAGGGCAGTAGTGGTGTTGCCATGGCTGTGTGAACACCATGGGTAGGGTTGTGTTTCTTCCTTAGAAGTGGCAGAGGTCCATGTATATATGGGAGAACAGCGAAGAGACAAAGGCCAAACTCTTACATAAAAGAAACAGTGCGCAGTCAAAACCACGTGAAAAACTCTGACACTAGGTTATAGTAGGCCATTGTGACAATATCTGCTGCTTCAACCTTTTCTTATTGAGGTAAATTAAATTAGGATTGCCTAAAAATAGCAGCATGGCATGGTATGAATGCTTTGTCCTTTCTTCTTTGAAGATATTGAATTATGTCAGCTGAGTAGCTATGAAGTTTTGAGAAAGGATTATGCTCTGTGCAGGTCTCTCTGTGGAGCACTAATTCCCTGCCAGCCGAGTGAGCCTCTGGGACCTCCTCCCGCACATCTCTGAAGATGCTGTAAAGCTGGTTCTGATAAATATCTTATTTCGAAAAAGCCATACAACTATCGTCAAGCTAGATCTTTTTCTCTTTGTTGCTTTGTCCTTCTCAGGTGGTGTGACTTCTTATGCAACCTCAGCTTCACTGTCCCTTTAGTTTTGGGCTGCGTCTGCATGGTTACATCCATTGTAGGAAATTTTATGTGCCTGAGACTATTTGCTAGTATTGAGACATTGAACGGCCAACATTCATACTATTTTCCAGTATCTGTGTGGGCTCATTTATAAGCAGTGTTATAAGCTTTTTTCCAGCCACACACAGATGGCCAACTGAGAATAGTCCTTGGCCTACAGTAGCTCCCAAACCATATCCAAAAATTATTTGCTATTGGCCCGTGTAAAAACTGTGCCAGGGCTATTCTAAAAAAAAAAATAGAAATTGAGAGTACAGATGATTGTCTTCCAGTGCCCAGAAACACCCCCTGGCTTTTTAATTTACCAACCAGCATAGAAGGAACCTACAGATCATCTGTAGTCTCTTTTTTTACTTGTTTTTCTGCAATCTTTAAGCTGGGATAGAAGGCTTTCTTATTTACAGCTCTTCTGAATTGTTTCTTGATGTGTCCGGTCTGTCTTTTTTCCTGATATGTCATTGTTTGTCTTGCTCTATCTTTGTAGGTGATAAAAGTTTAGCTAAGACTGGAATCTCTGTCTTAATTTCTCATTAATTCCTGACCTCTCTTGGAAGAAAAAAAAAAAATAAACAACTCTCTGGCCTGTCATTTGTTCTGTTTCTCCCCAACTTCAACCATGGCAGGAGCCAAGTCTCCCTTCTAGCACCCAGCTCAGTTGGGCACTCCTTCCTCTCACCAAAGAAGTTAGGAGCAGAAAAAACATCTTTCCTGGGAGCAACAAGTCCTCTGTTCCTCTGCTCTGCGGTCCCAATGGCACCATCTGTGAGATTAAAGAGATGAAATGTGGAGTGGGCACGCCTAGAGTGGTCATTAGGAAGGTGGAGAGAGCCAACCACCATTGCAGCTAGCCACAAAAGGCTGTGAGAAGAGGAAAAGAGTAGGGAGTAGCTTTAAGAGACCGAGAATGGCTGCAGAACAGAAGCTGCCACGCTGGGTAAGGGCGGAAGCTCTGGGGAGCAGGGTTGCTCTGATGTGTGGGGAGTATCTAGTTAATTACTGAGGGTGGATGTCTACATATGGATGTGAAAGCTCCTGTAGCAGAATTGATGATATCCTGTATTTCAGAGAGTCAGCAGTAGCAGCGGTGTCGTAAGGGCAGGACAGCACACTGGCTTTGGACTGGAGAGATTAAAAGCAGAGATAGGCGCAAACCCAATAAATAATATATATTTTACTAATAAGAATTTGACTGTAATATTACACATTTTAAAAATCTACCTTGTGGTTTCTTAACTTTGTGGCTGACAATTTTAAGAGGTAAATAGCTGGGATGCATATTTATCTGTATCTTTATTTCCTGTTTGTGTAGTCTGTCCTGCTTATTTTGTGCTTCATGGTAGCCATTTGTAACATGACAAGAACTCAACCCCCCCCTTACTTTCTACCTCTCTTAAAACAGCAGAAGCAACTGAATCAGCAAAGCTACCAACAACATCCGCGTTACACAGTATTTATTCATTCTCTGAGCACCCATTCATTTTGGGCATGGAGTTAGGCGAGGTAGGGTGTGTGTGGGGGGAGTAATGATTTGATTAGAGACTAGGCATGCACAGCCAGGACTATGACATTGACATCATCTTAATTCTGAAATTTAGAAGACGCATATTTGACTTCAGCTAAGGGGGTTACTAAATAAGCTTTGACACAGTTTTCTGTGTTCTGCTGCCATCTACTGCGTGGACTACCTGTCCCTTTACTCATTTTCTTTTACATCCTCACTGAGTAAATGTTAATTTACCATATGCAAAGGAGAAAAGGTAGACTTGAAAATAAGAAAGCGGTTTACGTGTCTGTTTTCAGAATCTCAAAACGATTTAGACACTCATAGTTACAAGGCTTTAATCTCAGTGCTAGGTAGGATTCATATTTTTCTGCTTTCTGGGTATGTCATAGATGGTGTGATACTGAGGCTCGAATTCAGCAGTGCTACTTGTCTAGACCTGTGTCTGGAATCTGGGCCAGTGGATCTCAGAAGACTGGGCTTCATACCTAACACTTAGCGTAAGTTTTTGTCCAGAACTGTGAACCTTCACAGCAGATAGATTTAACGTTTGGTTTGGGAAAAACGTTTTTCCTTTTTGGTAGAAAAAAGTACATAGTAGGGTGGAAACATGCTCCACAACAAGGAACAAACCTTTAGGCCAACAGTCTTTTTCTGAAGAATCTGATGAGGCTTGAGACAGGATTTTGTATGTTCAGCAGCTGCTTGATCTGGCCTCTACATTCTCCACCTTCCACACTGTGGCAGATGGAGCTTTCAGAAGAGTAAAGCGAGTTTTACCTTGCCACTCACAAGCAGAGCAGCCATTCCTGCAGAATGGAGACATCTGCATACACAGGTCTTCTGCCAAACCTCGATCTGGAAATGCAGGGTCTGCAGTAAAATTCATTAAAAACTCAAGAAGCTTGGGTCTCTCTCCAAAGAGCCTGAAGGCTGTTCAGATGTATAAGGGAGATCAAAAGAGAAGGAGAAAGGAACACAGCTTTATAGTTAATTTATTGTGGTGAAAAAAAGATGATTCTTGGTATACTAGTTTACAATTTATTAAAAAAATATCTTTTAGAGAGAGGATGCCATGAAAGCTTTCCTATGCAAAGATGAATCAGTAACTTAGGAAAAGCCTGATTTCTAACTATACGAAAAATCTGAGCTTGTGGGATGTGGGGTTAGACAGTTGATATTATAATAGGCTGTCTAGTCGCTTAATAGTTGAATCTCAACATTAATTTTCAGATTTTTCCTGGAGGCATTTGTTCAAATAACTCTTTGTGTTTTCAAACTGGGAAAATGATCTGTAAAGTGTTGGTTTGTTATGCGATTAAGCACAGAAGATTTTTAGTTAAATTTGGTGGCACTGTTTTTTTCTACTCTATATTTCTAAGCTAAACTTGCATTTATATATATAAAGAAATAATTTGCAATTCATACTGCAGAAGATATTCCGTGTTTTGGAAAGTAATGTCTCTCTTCAAACAGGGCTTACAGATTGCAATGACTAACAGGCCAACTATTACTTTTCCGAAGACCAAAATCTTAAACTGATGTGCCAGTGACATCTGCATACCGAGTGTGTTTTGATGCCAAGTACAATTTTGGTAAGTGTGATTTAATAATTTTTCTTTACAATTGCATTATCCTTGTAGACCTGTGGAAGCAATAAAGGCAGCATTCCCTCTAGTGGCCAGTAGTGGCATGGGACGCAAAGCATGTGGAGAATCTCTTAAATGTGGACCCATTTCTGTTTAGATGGTAATAGTTAACTTTGTTGTTGCTATTTTCTCGCACAACTATATTAGCATGCCTGGAAGTCAGGACTGTTGTAGAAACTAAATTACAACAAAAGCTCTTGATGCAGGGCTTGGGACACATTCACATGATTGGGATGATGTTGAAAACAGGATAAGGAAGAAATGCTTTTCTTGGAAAAATCCCAACGGTTGCAAAATCGTGACACTCTCCATCAGTTTCTAAAATCCCGTTGATTATTTCTGAACTGCGCGTGTGTTTGCTTTGCACTGGATCCCGCGTAGTAACAGGTTTTATGAGGAGGATTTGGCCTCAGGAGAGCCGGAGTCCCTTCTTCTCTTTGCAGCCTCCCAGAGTTACTGTGTAAATGGGCAAATCCCCTAACACCTGCAGTGTCATTTCTCCCTCAGTAACACAGATGTCAAACCAAACCAGCTTGTCCTTGTGGCAGGAAATGTACGAGAAGGCACTAACGGAACAATAAACCTGCACCCATTTTTAATTTTTTTTTCCCCATGAACTTGTATTTTGGACCCAAGCTACCCTCGCTGCCTTCAATGAAACGAAAGGGGGGAAGCGGCCGGGGCGGAGAGCGGGCGCAGCTGCTGACTCATCCCCTGACCTTC
>NW_010128933.1:123594-147714 GCF_000699245.1 Pterocles gutturalis | reverse complement strand
AAAACACGGCCTCTTGCTAGCTATTATGAGAAAGTTAACCCAACCCTGTCTCTGCTTAACCCAGGAGAAACAGTAATTATTCTTTATGAAAGTATCACCCCACGTTAGCTGTTGGTGGTTCATTTCAAATTGTCCGGACAAAGCTCATTACTGTATCTCAGTAGCTCTACACAGAAGAGAGAGCATTATTATTGGTTCTCTGTGCATTTCTCACATAAGTTGTATTCTCCTCTGCACTGTTACTAACAATAGCATCTTAGACAAAGTGGAGTCCTTGATTTCAGGCTTAATACAAAGTATATAGTAGATCTGAAGTGACCTGATGCAACACTGAAGTGGGCTGTGCTTTGAGCTGGGACTTGGATGAAATGACTCCCACTGATCCCTTCCAATTTAGATTTCTGTGGCTCAGTTAATGAGAGGGCCTGTTGCTTGACCTGAGTGTATCCAGGTTCAGTTTTCTGAACGTTCACAGAGATGTAAGGTTGCTGTTGACATTTAGAGTTACTATTGAAGCATTTTTGCCTTTAAAGAGAGAAGACTAGCTTCAAAGAATCTGGACATCCTGTGAAGACAGTGGCCATAGCAGCTCATGAGAGTATGGTATTTAAAGACACAGCCTAGAAAGAGATTGAAGATAAAATTAGATCTTCTAAAGGGATAAAGAATGTTTACCTTTTGTTTTTCTTTATAGCACTTCAAATTTGGAAAGAAAAAGAAAAGGTTCATAGTAACTTTTTTAACATCATATTATCTTCAGTGTTACTACAGGTGTCAAGTTTTTACTGATGAATTTTGCATGGATGTGATATTTTAAAAATTACTGTTAGCTAGAACTCAGCATGTCTATGTACACCTTCATATATACAAATACACTAATGCATGTGCATACAATATAGAATAATTTGTAAAAATTAGTTAGATGGTGGGAGACTTCCCTGTTTCTGGGTTTACCTTGGTGTTCATAAATTAAATCCAAATGATGCAAATTTCTGAGTTGGGAAGAAGATAGGAGACCAATAATTGCATTAATGTTTTCAGTAAAAATCTACGCAGACACGCACAAATGCATTACAATAGCCACAGTGTGACTGAAACTAGTGAGATTAAAACTGTGGAAGTGTTCTACAATTAATTTGCACAGACCCAGGGCCTAATAAAATGATCAATAAGTTAATCTTAAGCCTTTGGTATATTTGCTTGTTTGGTTTTTTTAGAGCATCTAGTATGTGTGCCCTTAAACATATTTTGGGGTCAAGGAGGAATCTGTGTGGAGCTCTCCAAGGTTCTCTGAATCAGAGGAGTGATTCTTTGACCTGTCTCTGGGGCCTCAGCTCTTTGTAAAAACCAGAAACAAAACCAAAAAAACACACACCCCCACACCCACCCCCCAAACCTGTCAAAGGACACCTAAATTAATCATGTTATATGGTTTATGTGTGTTACACTCCAGATTTTATTATACGAGAAAAAAAAGGAAGGAAACCTTGTATGAGAAAAAGCCAGGAGTTTTGGTGTAGTTGAAATCTTTGCAGTCTAATCAGAGACTCTTTATTCCATATCAAATGATTACGGAAAAAACCCCATATTGCAGAAAAGATAATCTCAGCAGTAATATAGTTAAAACCATTATACACACACTTCCTTGTATATACTCTTTCTCTTTGCTGTTGCGGTTGCTCTTTCATTGCCCTTCTGGTCCTAAGTCTTCCTTAAACAGAAGTAGAGTATGTTGGGGGTAGGTGGGAGGGGTTGCAGCAAGTTGTCAGTATCCCAAGTTCTTGACTAGAAAATGTGATACAGGTGATGGAGTTTCCTTCTTTTTCCCTCTATGATCTGCTTGTCACTAATTTTGCATTATTTCTAACATGCTTTAATACCTTCTGTTTTCCTTGTTGGTTGCCATTCCATGTTTCTTTAGATTTTAATGTGGATGGTTCTCTTTTCGTGTGTCCAACTTTTTTTTGTTTAAAAAAATGAATTATTAACCCCTAAAGCCAGTATTTCCCAGCTCTCAGGTCTGTATTTCTTTAGCTGACAGTAGCTGAGTTGTTTATCTGGACACTAGCAAGTTGTCTACAGCCTCCAGTGGCAGCCCATGCCTCTTCTGATTGCTGTCTCACGCTGGTGGTACTCCACACTGCACACTCTGTGTGTGTGTATGTACATGCATGTTTAAATATATGTATACAATGCATAAATATGCGAAGTATGTATATGTGTATATAAAAAATGTCCATACAGGGTGTATACTGTGTATATGCATATGTATGTATAAATAAAAATTAGATATAGGTACCTGATCATTATAAAAGTTGCTGCAGCAGCTAAACAAGGTAATAGTTAACTCCAGGTAGGCTAAGAGAAGTCTTAGTCCTGAGGCCTTGCAAAGTCAGTATGCTGTCTATTCTACCAATGCCAATACTTCATATACTTAGTTATAGGACTACATGTGAAGGGAGGAAGAAACGAAGCTGTTAATGACTCTTCCGTTTCTTCATCATGTACTTGTTATATGAGATGCGCGTACATGATAATTTCACCTTTTGTTTATATCTTTGGGTCAGCTTTGTCTGTATACTTTATACATTTTTATACATTTGATATACTATGGTGCATCTCAAAAAGCTGTAATCCTGTAAGCTATGATTTCTTAATACATTTCTTAGAATAAAAGCACTGTGAGGTGAGGTGCGCACTTAGATGTAGTTGCTTCAGTGAATTGCAACTTAGCCAAGAGGTAAACTCAAGGGTTTTGTGGTGTGGTTTGGTTTTTTGGTTTGTTGTTGTCTCCCCCCCCCCCCGAAAGAACTCTTTTATTCCAGTTTATTCTTCTCAAAGTGAATGGTAGATCTGCCTGCATTTTTGGATACTGAATGTGTAGGTAGATTTCAGTAACTTCCACAAGCAATTAACTCTTCATCTTGCTTGGAGATAAAATAGATCAAGTTTGTGTGATAGAAATGCACTTCTTATATTTTGGTGCCCTTCCTGGGGCTGAAGAATAAAGGTGATGGTTTTTGTTTTTTTGGTTTTTTTTTGTAAATGTGGAGGAATTAACACTGTAGAGAAGGAGGTATCTATGCAGCATTTGTAACCTAGCAAGTAATTCTGAAACTATTGCGTGTTTATTTCATCTTCTCACTTTAGGAAAGAGGTTTCTACTAAACAAAGTAATTGGCTGATATTATTTCCTTGTAGCCTCTTCTGCCATGGAGTGGAACCTAATCACAGTAGAATGAGGTTTTTTTTAGTTGAAATATGTTGACAATGGATCCTGGAACTATAAACAGATTCTTGATATAACATCCGACTTATTGCTCTGACTGCATAAGGCATCAGTGCTTGTTCCTGTAATTTTTTGGGAAGAATATAGGCAATGTGAGAACAAAGCCTAACAAGTAACAAACCTTCAAGGTCAGTTAAAGTCAATTGTAGCCTGACAACGTGCACAGCCTTTAAGTACTCTCTGTCCCAGTCCGGTCCATTTTAAGGGCAGCTTTATGAATCCTACCTTAAGTCCAGCTGTAGTGTAAATATATCTAAGTGAGCTAGCCAAGAACTGCTTAATGTAAATATTTTGTTCTGACACCCTCCTTATGAATTTCTTCTGACTTCTGACTCCCTGCTACTGCTGCGAGACTCTTTATATCCTATCAGTACTCAATTCCACTTCCCAGTTTGTCAAATGATTGCTCCAGCAGTGAAAAAGAACCCGTGAGGACTCTGTACAATGAAAATTATTTATTGCTATCAGTTGAAAATTAGCCCACCCATGGATACACAGAGAATGATAAAAATTCAGTTCTTCACTCATTGTTGAAAAGTCTGGCAGCACTAAATGGGGAATTGTCAAAAATCTTTAGAAAAATAATCTTACGGAAGGCACTGTAGTCCCCAACTTGCTGTCTGGTCCCCACCCCACTTGGTAAATTTCATAGAGTTTACTAGTTGCCTGTTGGTGTTCCAGTTTCACATACCTTTTTCAGTCAGCTAAGGATTTGTGTACAGAACTCAGTGACGCTACAAGCTCAATGCATTTTTATGGTACCTTTGCTTTGCAGCACTCAGTTTTCTCAGCCGCAGAAACAAAACCATGGAACTGTTTTATGAACCAGATAAAAGAACTGCTGCCATGTAAAAATACTTAGGCAATTTTTTTTTTTCTTGTACTTTGATACAGTTCCAGCAATCTCACTGACATTTGTTCTACTACGACTGTGGGGGAAAAAAATCACAGTGGGGAAGAGGAGGAGAAGGTTTTGTATAAAGAGCGAGCTGGGGCAGGTGGCTGGCCTGGGAATACTTCGGTGTGGTGATATTGCTCAGCTTACCTGCGGCTACAGCTGTGCTCTGGGACCAACTACTTATTGCATTGGACATAGCAATGCAGGATTGCTCTAGCAGAGTTCTCAAGGTGTTTATCAGGTAACTGCAGACTGCTTTGGATCATCTTATTTGCCTTCTTTAAATACACAACTCCCAAGTTTTTAAAGTCACTTTAGCCAGAAAAAGTTTTTAAACTCATATGAGCATGGTGGGTATGATTGGTGAATCCCATTTGTATGTCTGCCAGCTTTGTCCTGAGGCTACTAGTTGTTGGACCAAAGGGTGTCCAGCTATCTCTGGTCCCTTTTTTATGCTTTCTCTGTCTCATATGAGTCCATTGGGAAATCCCTTTCCTGTTCCAGAGCAGAGCTTTGTAATTTTTTTTACATCTCTGAACTCAGTATTGGCCAACAGTTGTGTCACTCTGACTAATGGTTTGGAAATACAGTCTGGAGTGGCAACTGCTCCAACCCCTGCCAGGTTTGTTGCCATGCCAAAAAAGCATGGAAATAAATTAACTTGTACTGGTATAGTCATTTTTCCCTTTAGATGTTCCTTTTGTTCACAAAAAACTTAAATGTATGATCTGTGGAACCTGTACCATGTTTGGAACCTTCGAGTGGATGTTTTCCTGGCTTTTTTCTTCCCCCCCTTAATCTACGTTTATAGAAGTCTTTTCCAATGCTATCCATGATCGGTTCATCTCAGTGACCAAACTGCACCTATTGTTGATATATCTATTACCCCTCAGTACTTTACTTGGTAGCAACTTATCTGTTACGATGCTTCACAGGCTCTTCAGAACATGTGAGAGCAGCAAGCTGACAATCTCCTTTTGAGATGTACATAAATATAATGGTGTAGATAGGAGAGGTCAGCAATGCTGCAGACGAGGCAGTCAGTTGCAAAGATACATTGGCAGGTTTCAGTATTAAAGACAGATTAGAAGGTGTTTACCTGAAAAAAGTAATGTTGCAGTTTTTTTCTTCCCTCCTTGCCCCTTCATTTTTAGGGCTTTGGCTTCTACTACTTTACCGAGAATTTTCCTCTTCTAAAGCTGGTATTTCAGGGAATGAAGTACGATGAGCCACACTGCTGGGTGGAATTTAACGCTTCTGCATGTGTTTGGACTGACTGAATGTAAGTCATTGGAAATGCAGGACACTTGGATACTATTCATTGCTGGGGTTTACTAAAGCTTCTTAGCACACTGTGCTTTAAATAGAAAAGAAATTGCAATAGGTCTCCTCAGACTGGAGTTTCTCCAGATTCTGTCTGCTGTGAAGGTCCATGCCAGGATATTGGATCCCTGAAATCTTCTGCATTGTGAAGAATACCCATATTTTGTCTGTGTCTCTGTGTTCTGATGGGATGGTATCAGTGTTGATAGGGCCTGGCTTTTGTGGTGTGCTCTCCAATGTTGCTACGTGAGTGAGCTACAGACCATGAATGTACGTTTGTTGTAGCCACCTGTATTTGTACTTAACTTTCCTTATGCTGCTGCAGCACACCTCTCCTCGTGATGTATGTCTTGGCCCTCCACAAATATGAGCATCTCATGTCAGCACTGAAATGAAGCCATTTATCGCTTGAAAAGACACACGTTTTGTACATTTTAATGCACATGTAAGTGCTAAACATTTTTTTTCCTTATGAAATGGACAATATGCGCATTGGTCAGACATAACTTAGTCCATTTCTTTTCATGAGGTCCCCGAAAATAGTTATATGTTTTAAGTATTGGCAAATGTGGATCCTTATGGTAAAAGATGTATCTGAAAATCAGAGCTCAAGGTAAAGGTAATCTCTAGTTCAGTTTTAAATGAAGTTAACAAGGAGCCACCTCATGTATTGCTGGTCCTTTTGTAAAATATTTATTATTTTTTTCTTCAAAGCAATATTGTGCAATTATTTGTCTGGATCTCCCCTGTGGGTCAAAATTTACATGAATGCCAGGAATTGATTAGTTTACTATATTCTGGATACCAAAATAATGGTAACTATTTGGGATTGTTTACAGTGACTGAATTGTTGGCAGTGACAGCTGCTCAACGCTCTTTGGCTTACAATGTCTGATGGAGTTAGTATCGAAGCACTGTCTTGGCTCCACCACTGCTCTGCAGGATACTGTATAGAAGGAGGGTATGTGAAGGACCCTTGTGCCTTTTCCCAGGGACAAATCTACCAGCTGGACTTTGAATCTCTGAGTTCTAGAAAGCTAGAACAACAAGCTTCAGAAACGGAAATCTTTAGGTTTGCGGGATAGGGCAAAATAAAGATGAGAAAAAAAATTGAAAACAGTTCTTTTCCTTACCCACTGTATCATTGCAGGAGACTTGTTCTCTCCTTGCTCTCAGTCCAGCAGCTTTTTGTGGCTGAGTTACAATGAACTTTAATCAGTCCCCTCTGAGATGTTAAGAAAAAAGCCTGATTTTCTGTCTTCTCTAGGGCTGGTTTTCAGCTCCCTGCTCTTTGCAGAAGTGTCCCTTCTGGTCACCACCTGTATGCTGTAGGCTATTGTCTCATCTTGCCTTCCAGAGGTGTCTTTCATCTGAAGATGCTCCCCTTCCTCTGAGGAGTTCCAGCCTTCCACAGAGCAAGGCAAACAGGTTATCTTTTCTCCTGATGTATCTGTTTAGCATGCTGAACAAATAGTGCCAGATAGCAGGCAAAGAAACAGGTTAGATGCACCCTTTGTTGGAGTTTGACAGATGCTTTGTCAGTACCGGTATGTGTGAATGATGGAGACTACAGGAAGGAGTAGGTTATGGTGTTAGTCCTTGGTGAGATGGGGTGGGTAGGTGTGATGTCTCCCTGAAGAAACTCTCACTACAACAGAGAAATGTCTTACAGTTTTTGTCTAAAGCATCTGTTTCTGTGTGCACTGGAAAGTCTTATCTAATATATTCTGTTCCACACTTACTCCGCTCTTGTCCTGTTAGCACTGTTTCTAGCTGAGTGGGGTGTTTCTTCCTTACGTTATTGAATGTAATGCAAAAATTACAAAGATGAAAATTCCAGATCATCCTTTTGTGGCCGCTGACTTGTGTCTGCACTCTTTTTCCTTTCTGATCCTGGTCAGTTTAATTCTGCTGAAGGAAACTCGGCAATAGCACCTTGCCATAGAAAAGCTTCATCTCATGAAGTCATCCTGTGAGAAAGCAAAACATGTATGAATACTTTTGTAAATGTTTGAGAAGTTTTTACCAAAGAAAATTTGTGAAGCTGAATGCATTCTTTAGATGCAACTTAAGAAAAAAATAAAAGTAACTGCTGGCAATGCAATATTAAAGGAAATGGAAGGAAAGAAAGAAAGATGGGTTTACTGGGTGGAGTGCAATAATGTTGAAAGAGACCTAAAGTAGCTCTCAGAGGGGCATATACAGGTATATCAACACAGACCTCTGCTCAAACTAAATAACCCCACCAAAAAACTTTTTGTGCTGAAATTTGTCTATTTTTTCTATGAGGGCTATATGACTTTATGTCTATTTTAGCTCAGTAGTTTATTTATTCCTAGCAAAGACATCTCTGTGTGGATCTGCATTGTGTTCTGAGTAACAACATGAGCATAAGGATGATGTATATCATAATGTACAGAAAATTTTTTAATGTGTGACTTTTGGGTTTAATTTTTTTTATTATTTGGACTTTTTAATTCATTGAATCTTTTACTATATTGAGCCAATTGGATTGTCAGGACCAACTGTCTTTTCTTTTTGTCAAATGGTTGTCAACAATAATGTTTATTTACTAATGTCGCTCATTGTCTTAAAAACGGGTGGATGTTTTTTACATCTTAGAGCAGTCAAGGAAAATTCTTCATGTGTCTTATACTTATGAAAGCAGACATCTTTATATTAGATTATGAATTATAATTTATAATGTATTATATACATTATAAAATAGATATGTAATGAGTGGAAGCAATATTACAGTTTTATTCATGTTTCATCAGGCTGTTTCCTCTATCTCCCTCTCTGTGTGAAAGATCATCTCAAAAATAAGGTTAGAAAAAGCTTTTGGCCATGCCCACTAAGTATTGTTTAAGGAGCATACCTGTCTCCTGGGAATTTGAAGAATTTCATACTGATATCAGAATGACTGTTAGACCTGTTCTTTCCTTGTTATGGTACTTGTACTGAGCATTTTTGCAAACTGTAAAAGAAATGAGCCAGTCCTTAGAAGCAAAAGATCTTATTTCAGAAAGGACTCGGTGAATGAGTGGAAAAGTGTATGTGCATATGTGTGGGGAGCAGTGAAAGGAAGGGTAGGTTACAATAATAATGACATTCAGGTTCATTTAGGTGCACGTCTTGATTTTATTACTGCTTTATTTAAATGTAACACCACCCCCATTTTTCCCTGATCAGCCCCTCCTTGACCCTAGTGACTTGTGTTATAAATGTAAAGCAAGCGGAGAGGAGATTTGATTAGTGAGGATTAGTATTTGTGAAGCTGGTGGAAGAAACAGCTTCTTTTGGCAACTTGACATTTGAGCTGGAGCAGGGAGGCAATGCAGGACTGGCAGAGATGGGCAATATATTGCCTGTATTGTCTGAGAGGAGAGGAGGAGTGGTACCCAAGGGCGTTTAAAGCCATGACAATAGGAAATGGTGATACAGTGCATGCAGGACAAATTTTTAAATGTGAGCAGTGGTATACATATATATTTTCGGGGTGTTTTTTTTTTTTTTTTTGACACAAAATTAAAGCAAGATGAAGAGGCCTAAGTTTCAGAATGGTATTAAGTTCAGTCCCTTTGAAACATGTCTTCACTCCATTTATAATACATTAGGCTGAACACTGGAAAAAATGAGGAAACCAAGCCCATTAGTTACATTATAGTGATTTAGGCTCACTTGTTCGTAAAAAGCCTGGGAAGGCGTAAAGGAGGAGGCTGGAGGAGTGCTTGAATGAGAGCTCTGCCAAGCTGCACTGTAGCAGTAACACCCTCTTCCTTATGCTGGATGACCTGAACGTTGCTGTATGTAATTTAAGGTTGTTTGGAACTTCCTTTTGTAATAAACTGGTTTCAGATTTAAATTTTGGTAGCTTGTAGTAGCTCCCTCTAGTGTCACACATTGTTAGCATATGACATTGAAGGGCTTTTAACCTTTGAATGTTTTATTGGGGGGGAGAGGGAAGAAAGAAAAAAAGCATGAATCTTGCTTAAAAAACCCACCACTGCCTGCCACTCCAAACTCGGGAAGTGATAGCTTGTTGGTCTTGCCAAAATTCAGAGATACGTTTTAGTTGGCTTCTGAGATGAATGAAACTTCTGTTGCTCTGTTTAAAAAAACGTGAAGTAGGCACATAATTTTTTTTGGAGGCTATTATACTGTTGTATTTCATCTCACCCACTTGTTGTACGAAGCATAAATCTTTAAGTCCTGCAAATGTGTTCAGTTCCCCCCTCCTCATCAATATGAGTGAAACAGCCTCTTGTATAAAAGTATTGACCGAGTGTCTGAATGGATTTTGCAAAATCTTCCTCTCTGTTGTTGAATTGGAACTGCTGCCACAGATAGCCACTGTATCTTTGCTCTTTTTTTTTCTTTTAAAATCCCTCCTCCATTGCTAATTTTCTCTTGGTTTTGTGACACTCGTAGAAGGTTACCCCCCACCTTCAGACAATAGTAATTTTTTTCCCCTCAAATTAGCAGCAACACAGCACTACTTTATTCAGTCTCAAGAATAAAATTATGATGCATGAGAAGAGAAAGAGCACTTAGCTGAATTCATAAAATGGTTAAACCATAACTGAAATAGGTCTGGATTCAGTGACTGCCTGGAGCCTCCAACCAGCCTATTGGTGACAGGGTGACCCTATTTGATTTTGAAGTGCTAGCTCAGTTTCCAAATATACTGCAAGGATAGTATGGACTCACTGAATATGCTACTAAACAAACCTATGCTTTATTTTTATTCCATGTAACTCACATGCCTTATTTGTTTTTATATCATTCAAGTCTTGCTCCGAGTATAGTGTTAGCAGTTTCCTGGTGTAGTTTTCCAACTCCCTCATTACCACGGTGTTTCTATTTCTATTCTGTTCTCCCTGTGAGATAATACGATGATGTTATCTCCTATTTCTCACAGAGCTTAGTATTTTGTAGCACTTCATTTATTTGTTCAGAGCCCAGCTCCTTTTAATACCTGTTGCAATTATTAACACAGTGCTCCAGAAAATCAGACCTCTCAATTTAAGCACTTTAGGAGCAGGAGAAATCTAATAACCAACCATGTGGAAAAAGCTTAATTTAAGTGTCAGCCCCACATCATGTACCTTTTTTATTAAACACAATTCAACAGAATTCTGATGATATTAATTTACTCTCTCTCTTTCTCTCTGTTTTTCTGCCGTTTAAGGTGTCATGTAATAGCAATTACTTTTGGTCACTAATGATGTGAGAGAACCACACAAAAGGGATAAACCTCAGGACGGATGAACCACACAGGAGGGATAAAAGCCTTTATATCTAAATATTTCAGCTTTCCAATCATTTCTGTCCTAAAGCTTTCTTGTAGAAATTTTTTGAGAGTGCCTATTTTAAGCCTGTTGTTTTGTTTTTTGCCAATTTTGCAGTGAACTGTCCTTACCCTTCAAAACTTAGGACATTTTAAACAATGCATCTTTTAGTCTTTTTGTCTGATTTATATTTGCAATTGCAGTTGTGAGGGCTTGAAAACTGTTTGCACTTACAAGGCATGTTGCATGACATCCAATATTAATATGTGTATGTACAGGCTGTTTAAATTAAATCATGATATTTGTTCATACCTCTAGGCAGGACAAAATATAAACAACTTATATGGGATGAACAGCTCTATTTTGTTTTGGCCAAAAAGAGAGCATGTTGGGGACGGACCGTCATCTTGCTGATTAGTAGCTGGCCATGTGTCGACTTCGTCAACACATTTCAGAGAATGGGTGGTTTAATGAAGGGTGGAATTGGGGAATAATTCATTCCGTGCCATGAGGTTAACCACAAGCCTCTCGGAAATCACAGCGCTGGCTGCTCCGGCAGATGTGCTGGAACTCTGTGCTGCGACTGGAGGTTTTTCAGCACTCTGTTCCCCCCACCCTACTCGTACTGTAAAGCACGCACCCATCTTGCTGCCAAAACTTTTAATAAAAAATAGAATTGCTTTTGCAATTTCCAGAGTCTTTAACAACATCCCAGCCAAAGTCAGAGTAATAAATATCTAAGCGTGTGTTTTGCAGATGATTGATTTTTGCACTGGGGATGTCTTACAGGCAGTGGCTCCCACCATAATTTTTACATGGTACGCTGCAGGGGACTTCTGAAAGCCCCTTCCCTCCGAGCTGCACAAAACAATTGGGATCATTTTTTGACTTTGAAGCGAGTAATTTCACTGTAGAGAATTAGTTTTATCTTTCTGGAGAAGAACCTTGTCATCAAGTTTTGGATAAATACTCTATCTGTTTGTTTATTTATAGTTTTCAAGATTTGTGTCGGATGTCAGAAAGTACCTTAAATTCATAAAAGAAAGCCTTTACGAGACTATCCTTGTGAAAAATCTGTTCAAGTATTCATGACATTATTTTTCTCTTCTTCCCAGACAAGAGAAGGTGGATATCACATTCAGCCATTAACTGTATTATGCTTAATATAGGTTTTATAAGGGAAAACCTAAACCAAACCTGTAGATTTAACATAAATTGAACTTGAAAGTGATTTTGTTTATCAAATGTAAAATTTTCTTTGAACACTGTGAAGGTGTGGAGTGAGGGCAAGCTAACTTTAAAATGCTGTCTAGCTGTTTATTGTTGTCCCTCATCCAGGACTTAGAATCTTCTCACTTGAGATACTGGAATTGCATTTGTAGACATTTCTCATTTGCTTTGGTGCAGAGTAAAATGGGTTGATTTATCAGCTTTATCACCTGTCAGTTTAAACTGTTCTTCCTCACTTTCACTGAAACTCAGTCCATTGCCATCCCAGGGACGAGGCTGATAACGTGCATCTTCCCTTTTCCTTCTGCAGGATGTGTATATACCCACGGGACACTGACATGCAGGGAGTGTTTTAGTGGGAATCTGTATTAGTACATTGGCAGAAGGTCACTGACATTTAGGGCAACTCCAGGAGGAAGATCTTGACCTCAGGAAGTGCTGAACTTCTCCAGATCTTTCTTTAATCAGTAGATATTCTCCCCTAAATCCATCTCATAATACCTTAGGCTGTCAGCTGTATAAGGTACTGCCTGCTGCCTCTTTCAGCTGTGACAGTTCCAGTTGTCTTTCTTGGGGGCCTCATCTAACCCTTATGAAACGTATGTTTACATGTAGTTATATTATGCTACATAATATATATAGATAACCCTAGATATATATAGATAATGTAGAGAGTGTAACATTTCAGTGAATGGAGAGGGTCACTGCTTCAGTAAAAGGTCATGCAAAATATTTATGGAAATTTAGAACCATAGATATAAAGGCATGAAGAATCAGTACGTTCACTAGTCATTCAAGGTAAAATGTGCTGTGGCTGAGAAGATAATTTGCTATTGCAGCACTGGGAAAACGTGCCATTTGAGGCTAAGAAAGCTGCATTTTCTCCTTAATACCTTGGAGGTATTCTAGCTCCAGTATATTTATGAATTCCTTTTGTGTTTATTGTCAGTGACATATATATTATATATATGTATATGTGTATATTACATATAAAAGTTTCAGACTCTTAGTGTGCAAAACTGGGACCAAAATTCTTAAACTTAAGTAACTTGGAGAGATACTAATAGCTCACACTTATTAGATATCATACATCTTCCCTCGAGCATTCAAATTTGAAAGTGCTGTGTTAAGTTTTAATTTGCATACTTCATCTTTTTTTTTTCTAATTATCCAACTGAAATGGCATAACTTTAATACTTTATCAACAATGGTTATTTGTAAAGTGAGATTATTTTGACTTAACTGCAAGAAGGTGCCCAAACAGAGTAGATACTATGCTCCTGCAATACTGTTCACGAGTGTACTTGCAAACGTAGTGGGATTAATCCAGAGATAATAAAGGTAGATGTTTCTCCCTTTTCCCCCAAAAGTGTTTGCCTATAGGAGAAGAATTTTACCTAGATTCAAAGTGCAGTAATTTTTTTATTTGATGCTTTTATTTAACTTTCCAAAATAAAGTTTAGTATAAGAATTTACTATCATCTTTGATCTGATCCTATTTTCACTTTTATTTGTGTAAATCAGGAATAACTTGGTAAATTAGTTTGTAAGCCTTGATGGATGCGCAATTCTGTATCACCAGGGTGAGGTCACATTGAGACCCCTGACTCCACCATGAGTGAATGGTTCCATATGGTTAAAATGGGCACAAATTAGGATTGAGAAAAGTACAGACTGAAGCTTGGAAACATAGAAGATCAAACCAGATAATTGTATGGTAAAGCCGAAGGGGATTCCCAAGGCTATTTCATTGACCTAACCTAATGTTCAAATCATGGTCATCAAACCAAGTTTAACAGAGTTGTGCTAAGAGATAGCAGCTGCTTGAGTGACATAATGAGCACACAAGAATGTCAGAAAAATAACCTTAGATCTGCCTGCTCAAGCATTTCAGAAATTGTCTGCCACAAAACATACAGCCAAGTCAGCCACTTCTGTACCTTTGATTATTTAAGATTCCCCTTCTTCTTTTATTACAGTGTGAAGTCCTTCCTCTTCCAGACATAACACCAAAAGCAGTGCACCCCATCAGCATTTGCTGTCAGCAGTATTCACTGGTCTGTTACCATCTAAACCATTCCAAAATTCTCAGGCTGGTACATGCTGAGGCTCTGCTACTGGGTCATCTGGAAAAAATAAAGTAAATGAAATATACTTTCATATCACTCCTATATGTCTTCTCCAGCTGTTTTCCAGAGTGCTCCTTCTGCAAAAGATCTGTGTAGGAGCACTTCAATGTATTGGTTTTGCAGTCACTGACAGATGTGTGCAGTATACTTTCAAAAACATATTTTTAAAAACAATGCAATTTTTTTTTTCCATCTGTAGATCGCTGTTGCTTTTCAGAAAGGGTGGTGAGGCAAAGTGTTTTTGCATGTAGATGCTTATCCTGGGTTTTAAGTGTTCTATCTGTAAATTACTACTTCACCTGTAATAATGCTCACCACTGAAAATTATTTTATTTTTCTCAAAGTATGCAAAGATAAGGTCTCAGAACTATACATTTTCAAATCTAGCTCAGTCTGTCCAAGAGCTTTTAATATTATGGAATTTTCAATATTCTTATGGAAGGAGGAATATCCCCTTTGGCATTGATACTAGGCAAATGAGAAAGGCAGTTCTCCTCTGGAAAAAAAAAAATTGGCTTTGTCATCTTCCATCTTCTTGTGTTAGAGAACTGTTGAGGGGGTGTATATGTGTGTGTGTGTGTGTGTACTTTGCTCATGGAGTGAGGACTAGAGAAACCCCATCATCCCAGGTCTGGAAATGACTTTTATAGCTCAGATACACAAGAATTGCTAAAGCATCCCTGTTTGTGCAGGTATAATGTGGACAGTCTTGGGTCTTGAGAGGGACCCTTGACAAAACTACAGTGTACAGGAACTCATTTTGACTAGCTGTGCCACTGATGGTATTTCCTTTTGCTCCCACAGTTGGGAAAACAGTCTTCTGATAAGAAGAAAAGTAGGAGGAGTTCCTTACTCAGGTTCTAAAGCATCTAAGTACTATCTTTAGGTTCAAGTGCCATTGCCTGGGTTGTCTTCCTTCTTCATTTCTTTAAAACAAAAACTGAAGTGTTTCTTATGTACTGTATAGTTTCTGTAGTTTGAGCATCTCTAAAACCTTAGAGGCAATTCTGATAGAAATTAAAAAGTGATTCAGAACAGTGTCTTGTTTAAATAAACAAACTTCAAGATTTGGGGTTCCTTAGGGCTTCTTACAAAGGGATTCTAGATTTAGAAGTGGAGGAGAGTTATGTGATTACTTCACAGGAGTCTCTGTGTCTCTATTCCAGCACATTTAACAGTGATTAGAATCACTGACTTTGACTTCAGTGGAGTGAAGAAAGAATATTAAATTCATACAGGTAGAAATGAAATTTTCTCTTGGAGAAATACACCATATTGTGCCAAATTAAAAACATGTGGAGGAGCTTTTATGTCTGACACTTTACTTGTCACTGAAATGGAATACTACATGAAAAGTAAAGGGAGTTGGAACTCACAGAGAGCTTGTATTTTCTCTGCTTCAAGTCAACAGGATTAGTGCCGTAGTCTTGAGTGGAAGAATAATCAATCCATTCTCCTTAAGACAATATATCAAGAGAATAAATCAGACATTTGTATAGTGTCTGAATAAATAGATTACATCCAATGCTAGTTTCTCCTATATGATTTTTGTTTTCTTTTTGATTTTCTCAGAGGGTGGTATCGAGGCAGAATAATTTAAGGCATTAGTAGCACAGAGAGTAGTATCCTGAATTGATCTTTCTCAATTAAACCCCCCGCACTTTTCCATGATTGAACAAGTTTCTAAGGATAAATTGATCTGAGACAGTTTATGCTGTCTTAATCATTTCTAATGTGGACTTGACATGATTGTTTTCATGTTGGCATGAAGTCTCCTTAACCAAAGAATGAGATGTACTCTAAAGCAGATTTTTTTTATTTATAAGCAAAATTATCATGTGGGCTGACTTCTGTTTGCAAAGTGGTATGCCTATTTCAGTGGAGCAGTAAACTTATATCCAGTCTGTGAAAAAAACTTTGTCCTTTTGTCCTTAGATGAACTGGATGTGCTCATGCTCCATTTCCTTTCCTACTCTATTCTATTACTATTTCTTTATTCCTATTCTTACTTTGTAGTTTATTCTCTTTCCAGTTTAAACACAGTCAGGAACATAGGGGTAAGGGGCATGTAGTAAAACTAGATCAGACCTAACTGTAGTATGTTGTGTTGTACGTGCATTCTGAATACTTTTCAATATATTTAAACTTAAACATATTACAGACATTTTAAAAAAAGTTTTTTCACACATTTTTGGTGTATAACCTTTTCTGGGAGGGAGAGGATAACCTTTGATTCCCTGTTGATACCTTACTCAGTACAATGCGCTCTTAAACCCATATTCTGTCTTGTTAATATGGTAGTTGTCCTGGATTCTTGGATGGCTACTGTAGTAAACTTTATGGGTAGTAGCAAAAATAGCAAAAACAATAATGAGAAGAGCTACGTAAGTTCTTATGTCTGGTAACTGTAAACTTGCCCTCAAAAAGGTCAGTGCTCTTCTGGTTTGCAGTGCCATTCAGTTAGAGTTTAAACATATTTTGGGCTAGGAGTATGAGAATAATTGGTTGTAGCAGTTAATCTGTTGGGCAGTTAGACATTGTACAGCTTGTATTCAGTTGTATTCCAGCATGTGATTGCCATTTTGTAAAATGTCACTGAGTGGTATGATTGCATGTAATGTTTGAAGATTTCTTTGTACATTAGCGGTGCAGCTTTTGGATGGGGGGTGGGTGCTTTTCTGTTTTTTCTTCTCCTTTTTATTATGTCAGTTTGTCTTTCACTGCATATCTGAGAACAGCTTTTATTTTTCTCATTTCTAGCTTCACTTTATATTTTTTCCAGTTAAGTGCATTTTTTATGTTGTAGATCACCTGTCACATTTCACCAGGGCAGTGTCTGTATACTGGAAGTAGTTCAGCCTCTCTCTCTGTATAATTTCATGCTAATGTCTGGAAGATGTTATCTAGGTTAGCCAGGCTGAGGAACACTCTGTCCTTTCCTAATTTTCTTTAACTTCTTGGCTTTTGGCTGTCTCACTGCCCCTCGGTCTCGATTTTACAGATATTTATCTCAAGTGTGAACTGGCCAGATGAATTTTTGCCCATTGTAAATCACTAGTTTAAATTTATGTGCTACACTGAATACCACTTAAAACACTGGGTCCTTAAAGAAGACCCACTACTGTTTCTTGCCACAGATACTGTAAATGGGGCAATGAGAAATTCCTTCCCATCCCTGTTGAAAGTCCTGGCCAATTATTTGTCGTTTCCCAAGTTAGTTTTAAGCGGAGTTCTCCAGAGGAGAATATGTAATGTAATGAATTTCTTTTGCTAGTGTCTATGCCATACTTTCTTAAATTATATTTGATTTTTTATAACATATGTGTATATATATATATATTTTTTTTTTACTTGGGAGGAAGAGTTTGGAAGCATGTTGTATTCATACCTTTTCAATAACATATTTTCAGTATATTATCAAATGTGATGGAAAAAGGCAAGTACAAAAAAATGTGTGTGTCATGAGTGTCTCTTGCAGATGCTGAATCTGTCTGTAAGAAGAGGTTCTTAAGAAAGTTTTATTAATGAATGTTGCATCATCGCTCTTTTATAGTTACAGCTGCTCAGGGGTGAAGGAAACTCCCAAATCTCTTGTATATTTGTTGAAACATAGTGTGATTTGTTGGTACATAAATTTATACTATTTATTTATCATTTGACTTTATTTTTCTCTGTGCTGTGGTCCACTGGGGTAATGTGAAACAAAAGTAAAATGCCTGTTCTGGTGTGACAATAGGAAAGTAAAATGTGAAAGGATGGTAATATTTAAATTATATCCTCTCCCTGCTCCTTGCCAGGAATAGGTGGTTCATTAAATAGCATGGAAGCGATGAGCAATGCAGCCATGTACTTGCTTAATGGACTAGCCCTTGAGAGGGCTGTGTTACTCAGATCTTTATGATCATCATCTACTGCTTGCTGATTTCCTGGGAGGAGTTGTCTTAATGACATACTACTTTTGTGGTCTATCTGCTTTGGGAAATTTCTTTCTCTTATGCTGCTTTGGTTTGGGGTTATTAGGAAAGGAAGAGGTGGGAGACTGCTTCACGTAAAGGACGGAAGGCAAACAGGAGAATCATTTCTACATAAAATACAGAATGAGCTGTACAAATTTTTGGACCAAACTACAGCCATGATGCCATGCAGTTTGTCTCCCGTAGGCTTGAGTGTGTGCTGTGGGGCCTGAGTCTGAAGGATGAAGGATATTTGTATGCTGGGAGGCTTCTTGTGAATCCTGAGTTGGTTCTGTCTGGGTACCTGTTTAAATAAAAGCTCTCAGTCTACGCATTATGTCATTGTTCTGTTAATTTGCTGTCCATTAAAGAGTATAGACTATAGTTCAAATTGTGATCTTTAAGGTACACCTGCTTTGAGTAGCATCCAACTCTGTCAATGCATTTTCTAATATAAAACTCTGTCAAATATGAGTAATGCAGTGAAGTGTCTGTAAGGAGGAAAGAATTTCCCTTTACCCATTGAAAATTTAGCCACGTATCCCTTCTTCTTGGGAAGTGTTTCCTTAGGGAAGTTGATTCCACTCATTTTGGGCATCTTTTTTTAGGATGCTACGAAGCCAAATTGTGAAAACTGGAGACTTTGTCAAAGCAAATCCATTTTGTTGTTGCTCATCTCATTTCTGTTTACTTCTCTTGTTGTGACCAGAACTTGTGTGAGCATTACAGAGGGAACAAGATTGAGTCTTGTGTAAGATGATGTATCTTTCTCTTAAAAAGCCTGGTACTTATTTTCTGTAATAAATTATTGTAAAGAGCTTATGAAATAAAGAGGTGGTGGTTGGATGGATATTAACTTTTAACAAGCCTATAGAATAGAGCCTTTCATAAATGGGACTCCTTAACATTACATAGGTAAAGAAAATATGAATCTTGTGACTTGCTCCATATATTGGAATATGATATAACCTTGGAAAGGTTGAGGAAATGCAATTACAGATAGAGATCATAGAATGGGTTAGCATTTAGTAAATAAAGATTAGAAGAAAGGTGTGTGGGGAGTTGAAGATCTTATGTCCAGGTAAGAAACAAGACTAGGACACCCAAAGGAATCCTGTGCACGATGGGTGCTTGGAGTGGGAGTTCTATTCTGGAGGGGAGAAGAGAGTGGCATTGCCAATAGGGACTGAGAAGCATGAAAAGATACTGAAATTTGGATAAATGCATGGAAAATGTAGCACCAGGGTAGATGAAGAGAAGCAAAGAGCCCAACTTCCTCCTTTGTTCCCTGGCATATATACGTTTATTTATTGCTCACTCAATAAGGACTTTGCACTTTTTGAAGTAAAATGATTGCCATGGTGGAATATCAGTTTCCAGAAGGGAGTCTCCCTGGGAGTAACATTACAATGCAAAAGCTTTCTAGTATGCCGGGGCTGAACTGTGTTGCATGAATCGACCCCTTTCTGAAGAATGATTTTCTTAATACTTATACCAGAGTATGACCTGACTAGCTTTTAGTTAAATATGGAATAGGATAAGTGATTGTTTTACCAGAGCTTCAATTTAATATCTCGTAGATGTGCTGAACAGTTTGAAAGAACTGTCTTTCCGTTTTCCATTGTCAGAAATTCTTTACAGCAGATATTAAGTGTGTATATGAATTTATTGCTTTTAGACCCAAACAATTGCTTTTCTGTGTAGGCTAGGTGCTTCAGAATGAGGAAAAAATGGAGGCCTCTATACAGAAGTGTCGAGTAACTTAAACTGGAGAAGATGAGCAAAGCAATGAAGTCATAAGATTATGAAGGTCCACTCCTGCTTCTCAGGGAGAACTTGATGACTGAGTTAAATATATTCTTCTGCATCTTCAGTGTGCCCATAAACAGAAAAGATAATACTGTTAATCTTATCAGGCAGGAGGAAAAACCTTTTTATCAAATTGAGCTGTGGGATGGACTGGAGACTTGAAGCTCTGTTTCCTTGGGGCTCTTTGCTCCAAATCTCCTGTTTCTGAGTACAGTCCCCTCACTGCGTATACCACTGAGACCAAGAGTTTTGTTGGGTAACCTTTCTGCTCAGTCTGTATAGACTGCGAGGACAGCACTAGCCCTGTCCTGTACTATGATTCAATATGAGAACCCTCCCCCCCCCATTTATGTTTATCTCAATCTTGACCTTTGCTTGAATGTGAAAAGGAAAGAGGAATGAGACTTGCTTATTGTTTTTACTGTCAGCTTTGTTCAGATTCTGTTTATTTTCTCTTGAATATCTTATACAAAGGCTGGTGTTTTGGCTCTGCATATACACTCTGGTTCCATGATGTTTCTAAGACTCTGCATGACCTTTCTCTTAGCAGAATGAAAGTTAAATATAGCCTGATACGTAGAAGTAATCCACTGCTATAAGGAGCCTCATCAGCATGATCATCATCTGCTTTTGTGTTTAAGTTTAATGAGGAAACTTGTTCAGTTGCACATAGTCAATCTGAAAATAATAAAGGCATAGCTGCTATGAACTAAACTATTAAAATAAATTTAAATCCTCCTCATTTCATTTGTGGAAAAACAAGGAGAAGGGATAGACATATGGCCACCCACTTGGTTGTGCAAATTGTAAGAAGTGAAAATCACTTGTGACAGAATTGCCTGAAGGTTTTGTTTAGCCCATCACACGTGGCCTCAATAACACTGTGAAACAGTTTTTTACCCCCTCCAACCTACCCAACCCCTTCTGCTATGAAATCTGCAAAGCATTTTTCAAATTAAGTGTACACTGTTTTCCTTTTAAGTTTCAGGAGCAAGTGGCTGAGAAAGACACGCTGAGAGATTGGAAACAATTTGCATCAGCAATAAAGGGAGATGCCTGCTGCTTTGCAAGCAGCACAGAAAATATGCCAACCGTGCAGAGTGCTCCGTGGCAGTGATTCCAGAGCTGACTGATGTTTATTTGTGCTGTGCGCTAGCCTTTCTCGGACCGCTGCGGGAGGAGGGTGGATTTAAGAGTCCTTGGAAAACTGTTGCAGTATAGGTCATATTTTATTAGCACGTTGTCAAAGATTTGGAACTGATCTTTGCCTCTTGAGCTGAGATAATGAGCTTTCTGGAAGTGCCGTGCCTTGCTTCCCTGTGCAAGTGTAGGTGAATGGTTAGGTGTTTGGTGCAAGTCCTTACGGCTGGGGATTTGGCTGCTCAACACACCATTATCAAAACTGTCATTCTGTCATACTGAAAGGAATTAAATGGAGGCCGTTTGTATGTTCTGATGAGTTGATAGTGTCAGAAATAATCCTGGCAGCTATTTTACTTTATGAGAGAGGAGCGGCTTTTGTGTCCTAAATAAGCATGAATCACTTAAACAAGTTGAGTAGTCAGCTGGTAAAAATATCTGACAGAACAAGAAATTAATACAAGGAATGAATCATAAAAACAGTAGGATTGTCATAGCTGGATCGTTCAAGAAAGATAATGCATGAGCTTGGTGGAAGAGTATGAGCTTCTCATTTCTTGTGGAGACATAAAGCATTTGAAAGAAGACGGAGGATGGTTCGATGCTCCTCTATAGTCTAGATGGATAGGAAGGCATTGGGGAAGGTCCAGTTGTTGCTTCTGTTTTGCTGCTGGATACATGGTTTTAAACTTCTTTCATGTATGGTTTCGTATAAACGTACCTAAGTTTGAAAGACTTTGACTATAGCCTGCCTTACACAGTGTTATGGAGGAGCTGCTTCCTGAGCCATACGCAGGTGCAGTAATCCTCTGCATACACCAGTACTTCTCTCTGCAGGATTTCCTTATATTAAATTTTTTAAGACAGCTAAGGGGCCAGAGGAGGTGTAAGTCAAGGAGGAGCCAGGGTTGTGCCAGCAGACCCCTGACACTACTGTGTTTTCTGATGCCTCTGCATCCAGCACAGTGGGAAGCAGTGGATGCTGTGCCCTCGGGACTGCAGTACTGGCTGCTGCGATGCTGCATTGCAATCAGCCTGCAGGCTGGGGAATGAGAGGGCTTTTTCCTTCCAGACCCCTTCCAGTCTGTTGCTGGGAATGTTCTCCAGGTTGAGGATCTTGGTTTTAATGAGCAGGTAGCATTGCAGGGGTGCAGCATTTTAGTAGTTTGAGAGAGAGCTATAAACTCTTTCTTACAGCCAGGAAGCGATTAGACATGTAGATGATATAACCTCATTCAGACAAAAGGCAATATTCCAGAAACTAGTCTAGCCTTGTTTTTGCATTTCTCAAGATTAACAGCCAAGCAGTGAGAGAAGGGGTGACTTCTCTAAATGGTTGTCAAAAGGAAAGCAGTATCATGATCTAGATCTTTGCACTGATATTTAACCTTTCTGCTGTGAAGTGGCTGAGGTTTGCCTAGTCATAAATAAGACACAACTATTGGCCTTTGCCATTGCAATCAAGATGTTTTGTCACTTAGAAAATAAGTGTAGGGCTTTACAGATGAATGAAAGGTATTCCTCCTGAAAAGCCTTGGTACTTCTGCGGTAGCTAAAGTGAATGTGCATCACAGCTGTGTAGGTCTGCAAGTGATAGTGACAAATACTGCAAATCCAATGCAGTGTCCTTCAAGCTTCTCTGTGACTACCCTCTGTTAGCAAAAATCCAGCGGCTTTGAATTGCACACAGTGTGGCTTTTCATAAATGAGACAGAAAATAAGGTGGCGTGGTGCACATGCAGGAATTCATGTACCAATACAGTTGTGAATTGTGGAAAATAGCCAAGGTTATTGACTACTCTGGTTGTTTTTTTTTTCTTTTAATCCCTGAAATGTTGGTCTTTATCAGCTCTCTGTGTTACAATTAGTATTGAGAAGCTTTTAGAAAACAACAAAAAAAAATACAAAGAACAAACTTAGTAAGGTACATAAAAGTCAAGGAAAAAATCAAACTTAGCTGGCTGCTAGTAAGTCAAAAATCCTTTAGCATAGACTCAAAATACACAAGAATATTTGTTTGTTTTGTTCTCTTGTGCTTTGATATGGTGCACCAATGTAAGTGGTTTTATGTAACTACCAATTGAAAAAAGAGCTGGCATGACAGTAAATGTAACACTAGAATTTTATACCAGATCCTTTTATAATTTCCCTATTGATCTATCTCAGATTTGTCAATCCCATGCAGTAAAAAAAAAAAAAAAAGAAAAAGAAGAAAAAGTTTTGTCCCAGGAATCAAAGAGGGCTGTCTTAAAAAGAGATTATTTTTCTGACTAGTTTGTCTCCCTCATCTTCCATAGTATGATTTAATATTTATAGTTGGCAATCATCTAACGTTTTTAAGTTTCTCTATTCAGTTAAGAAGGTTGGATTTTTTTTAAATTATTTTTTAAATAGCGAGAACAGCTGATAATTTGACTTCATGAGTTCATATTGAAAAGATAAGCAAAACTGCAACAGAGGTTTGTGGTAATTTGAGGTTGTCATCTTGAAAGTTGGTAGTAATATGAGGAAATGGTGCAGCTATTATTCCCTTTGGTTTTCTGCTATCCAGTCCCATTCATATTTTCATAAAGGTTTCAAAATAGTGGAAAGTACAGAAAATTAGCTATCTTCAGTTCTCAAAAAATTTCTGTCATACTGCCTGCCTAGGTCTGCCTCTGTTTCTTGACAGAGAATGCTTCAGCTGGAAAACAGTTGTAGACAATATGCTGATAATGGACATAAAATGATTTCACTTTACGAAGGACCCTAGAACTCTTGTTTTTTGTGTGTCTCAAGCAGAATTTCTCTTGGAAATAGGTGGCTCAGGGAAGCAGTTTAGGAAGAAACAACTATAAATTTTCCTGTTAATTCAGTAAAGTTTGTACATTTGGTTGTATATGCCAAGAAGCCAAGTCTAGGTGAGAATGAATCACAGTATAAATCTAAACTGTTAAGCTAATTTTAGCCCAGTGCTCAGGTGAATCATGCCTGTTGGTGTTAAAACAGCTTCTTGTTACTTTATTCTTTTCTCACTGAGTATGACTATTCTTTGTGCTGCAGAACCACATGTCATTAT
>NW_010128933.1:56501-123567 GCF_000699245.1 Pterocles gutturalis | reverse complement strand
CCATGCAGACAGCTGAATCCGGTTCCTTAGCACAGATGCAGCAGAGGCATCCTAAAGTTTCAAAGCGATGTTGACACTGACAGAAATACCAAAAAGGGTTGGGAGAGGACAGGTCCATGTTCTGGGAAGTGACTCCAGTGCCTTCCATACCTGAGGTCAGAAGCAGTCAGTGTCTGGGGCTAATGCTGGAGTTCTCAGGGAGGTTGAATCTGCATTGATAGAAGTAGTTGCTGTGATGGTTGAATTCCACATCAGGATTGTAATGTCACGTACCATCTTCTGCTAGACCTTTCCATCTAGAGTAGCTTGTGACTGAGAATGCACTGGGGTCGCATTTTCCCCTTTCACTGTAGTTAAGAAAGTCATCTGAGGGCTGAGTCCGGTTACTCTCTGTGCCATGGCAGTGTTTCATTCATGATGCTTCTTGCAGGGAGAAAAGCCATACAGAATTCTTCAGGATGTAGTGCATGGTAAATACCATGTCCCCATATTAAAGCTGTTGATAGCACACAACTTGTGATGAAGAGGAGTACCTGGAAGTGGAAAAATAGGATGGAGTGAAAAGTGATTTTTCTTCTATTCTACTTCCTATAGGTAAGCCCTTAAATTATTGACCTCCAACCCTGATCGTTGTCTTTTTGTTAATAACACAAAGTCCAAAATTCACCCATAGACCCAGCAGACCTTTCGCCTGATGTGGGGAATGTGTTTAGGGGATTCTGAGGACTCTCTTGCCCCAGGAGCGTTGATGTGTGCACCAGCAGCCTGTGGTGGGATCACAGCTCTGCAGACCCCTTGTTCAATCTAAACATAGCAACAGAGGTTAAAGAGCCAGCATATAGACTTTTAGGGGGTGGTTTCTGTGCCAGCTGTCTTGCAGGAATATAAAACACAGTTTTAGGAGAAAGGGGCACTTGTTAGCGGGAAGCAGAATTATCTGGGCTGAGAGTCAGATAAACTTGGCTCCTGTTGTTGCACTTGCGTTTGCAATTCTTCTGCTACTGATGTTTATTCTGGACCTTTGGTATTTCAGAGTGCTGTTTTATTTTAAACTGGTGCCAACTCTGATTACAAAGACAACTTCAAAACCAGAAAATTCCGATCTCGTGCATACTCACACATAAACCAAATATTTCATTTAGTCAGGCTACAAGTAATTACTTTTAAAAAATTTCAGATCTTTAAACATAATGCGTAGACATTGTAGTGCCTTCCTCACTTCTTCCTTCTTTCCTAACATAGAATTAACAAGGTTTTGTCCCATCACTTTTTTTCTTGAAGCTTTATAATTCCTCAAAATTGAGGGACAAAAAGCAAAGTTATAGAATAAAAAAAAAAATAAATGGAGAATTCAGGAAGGAAGAGAGGGGGAAGAAAGAGCGGGAGCTATTATTTTTTCCTGTTGTGCTTAGTAACAGGAGAACGGGGGGGGACCATCGTTTTTGGAATTTTTAATCTTAATGAGAAATACAAAACTTTCATGAAACCTGGTTTTGAAGGCAGACCCTTTTCAAATTAAATTTCCTTCATCTCTAACAGCTTTTGCTTTTACTTGCTAAATAACAGGAGGCTTTAAAGGCTCCTGATTCGCTCCAATCCAAGCATGTGACTTCAAGCATTTTGAAGTAGTCTTTTTAGATCAACTTAATTCATGTCCTACAGGACTGTGGATGTAGTTAAAGTTAAGGGTGTGATTAGGTGGTTTATTGGAGCCATGCCAGAACACTTAACACCATGCAGAATCCAGTTCCTAGCCTGAATATCCATAATATGCAGTCGTGGGGAATTGTTTCTTTCTTTTAAAAAAGATTTTTTCCTATTCCGAACCCACTGCTCTTCCTTGCTTTCATTCTTTATATGTACTCCCTTTCTAAGCCCACCTCTCCTTGAACTCTCCTTCTAAACATAAAAATACTGAAACACATATGCTCTTTATTTTTTGACTGTGCACAGGCAAATGTATTTCTCTCTCCAGCTGTGTAGAAACCAAATGTCAGCTCAGCAACTTTACTTTTTTTTCTAATTGATGTGCCAAAATGGCTTTTCCATAGGATGGTCTGTTAAAAGTGAATAGATGGAAATAAATAAATAAATAAATGAGAGAGACTCATGCCTTTTCTGTTACAAACAGTTTTTTCACAGTCTACTGTAGCATATATGTTGCTTTCCTGCGACACAGATAGTTTGCTTAGGTGTTTAGAATGTGATAATGCTGGTTTGCATTTGCAAGGACTAATAACAGGGATCCAGGAATAGATAAACATGACGGGGGATTTCCATCCCCTTAGCCAGCTATTCAAAAAGTGGGAGAATTAAACAATCCTTACAGTACGTTTTAACAATAAAAAATCCTGGACAACTGGACTTCAGCACTGCTTGTTCTGCAATTAATTTTGGATAGGAAAAGTTCAAGCAATTTTGGCTCTTTCATTAGATGGGATTCTGGGATTAATTATTATTCAGTAATCAAGTTTTTTTTTTTTTTTTAATAGGAATGTTGTGAGAGGAAAAGCTATTACATTGTCATGTTGTTTTAAAGGCTGAGAGTTTTTGTTTGGATGACTTCAATATAAAGGTTTTGCTCATCCTTAGCCAATTAGGTAGAGTCTGTTTTCAGAAAAAGTTTCTTGTGTTCCTTGCCGTGATCCTTTACCTCATCATTTGAGAAGGTGCAACTGCAAATCGTTATTGTACACTTATGTGACTGAATGATAAAGTTAGTTGGCACACAATATGAAGACAATAAATCTAAAGCTTTTATATTTAAAAGCATTTTGCTTTTATTAACCTTGGTTAGAACAACTGCTATGTTTCAGAGGTACCAGCAAACTTCACCTCCTCCAACTCCTCTATTATAACAACAGAGCTAGATATTTTTTCTAGTATGTCAGTGAAAGCATGAACAGCTCTCTAGCTGCAAGTATTTAACAAAGAGCAGCATTTAAAGACAGACTGTGATACTTTTATTTGCACTGTAGAAAACTTCACTGTATGACTAGTGCTAGTACAGTCTACCAGAACCCAGCGCTTCCTCCAAACCACAGTCTGTCACTCTTGCTAGATTGGGATGTGGATTAGGGAAAAAAAAGGAACTTTCAAGGGACTTTTGTATCTTTTCCTTGACTGTCTGGAGCAGGTATACTGGTAGGTTTGCTGTCGCCAGCCTGTATCCCTTTGCTGCTTACACTTCCATTACTCACTTTGGAGCAATCCTGGTGATGCGGATTTTTCACGTTAGCCCAGGCTTGTTTGTAACTGTAAGGGAGAAATTCTTGCAGTGGGAAGGAAGAAGTAGGGGAGCTCGAAGGAAGGTGATGCTGGAAGAAGCAGAGGCTCAGAGTGTTGATACAGCTTTTATTTGTACTTTTGCATTGTTTTGCCTTGAATCATAAATGTGCTATGTGTAGAAATTATTTCCCTTTGCAGCTTATTGTATTTTCTGGTGAAGTGTTGTGGAAGCTGTACAGAACACAGTGGTGGTCTGGGAAAGAGGTTCTCCTAAGGACATGATGACAAGTTTTGATTTTTGCAATAAAAACTTTCAGATGCATTAATTTTCTAAAATAGTGCTGCATCAGCCTTATCTCAAAGATGCCTCCATCTTAGGTAGCATAAGTTCTTGTACATTTTAATTTAATTTTTGTGTATCTTTTTAGAAACAAAATGCTTGTTTTTCTGGGACAGTGGTGACCTGCAAATATACCCATTCTGTTGAGACCTCTGCTTGGTATGGGGTTTTCAGAATAATGTGCCTAACCTTGTGGCTTTTTACCTTTTTCTTAAGATCAGGATGACTCTGATGTGAACAGGGAAGACACTCTGAACTGTATTTTACATTCCAGGGGTTTCCCCAGTCCTTGCAAAGGTCGCCAAATTTGTCCCATTGCTTCAATCATTATTTAAGATAAACTAGATTTTGACACCTGATGTCTGGTTCTGTGAAGCAGGTTTCACAGTCTCTTGCTGTGAATGTTTAAAAATGCCATGTCATAGGAGTGGTCCTTTCATATTTCTTCCAGTGTGGTTTTTTTTTTTTTTTTTTTCTTTTTCCTGACTGCCAAGTACTAATCTGGGCAGAGAGAAGGACTTCAGAATAATTTCCTAAAAAGCTAAAGCAACTCAGAAGAGAGGGAAGTGGAAAGTGGGCTGCGATTCCTGCCAGCTGGCCGGCGCTCAGCCCCAGCGAGACAGCCCGCTCTGCCAGTCCCCAGGAACGCACTGGCAGCCAGCGCTGTGCCCAGCCCTAGGTGGGGAAAGGCAAGCAAAAGAAGTCCTTTCCTTGCTGGGATTTGCCATGTGATATATTGGACTATTTTAGATATATTACATTAATATTTCTGGCTTTAAATTGGGAACGGCTGTGGTTAAAGTATCCTGGATTCTGTGGTCAAATAGTTGGTGTTGGCAATTTCTGTGGTCACATATTTGGTAGCTAATGCCTTTTATGAATTCCAGATTTTTCTCCTCTGGGGTAAGCGTGCCTCCAGAGCTAGTGCTGGAAGGCTGTCGCTTGGTTATGTTTGTTGCTTTCTCCTTGAAGATCACAGCTCGCTCTTTACTTCTACTGCAGATACACTGGTGGGAAAACAACAGAACATCCCTGTAGCTACATCTATCTGTATAAGTGAGCATATATTTTCCCCAGAATATGTTGGTTTTTGCGATGTTGTTGGCATATTGATTTGTTTAAGGCTCATGCTGAAAGGACTGCTAATGAATGCTGTTGGTTTGCTTAGGAGATGGAATTACTTATCTTTTCTGAATGTGAAGAGGTACATTCTGCAATACGCTGTTTTAATTCAGTGCATATGGGCTGATTAACACAAGCTAAAGGTCACATCCAGTGAGGTCTTTTTCATTCAAGGGAGAGCTGACAGTGGCTGACTACTATATGGGACCAATATATTTAGCTGTTATGAAAAATAAAAATGTTCAGTGAATTTCTGTTCTGTGTTTGGGAAAGCCCTGAATAGGCCCCTTCCCACCGAGAACACGATGCAGGTGTGTACTTGATGCCAGTGCAGGCGCTGGTAAAATTACATAGGACTGTCCAGTGTTTCCAAGGGCAACTCACAGGCAGTGGTCTTGGCAAGCCATTTTGAATTCTTTCAGCCTTTGATACACAGATATTTGTTAGAAATCTAGGAACGTACTCCGAAGTCTGGGGAAATGATATAAATTGAATTTATCAATATTTAAAGGAAGCAGACATAGCGATTTGCTTGCCCATTGCCTGCTTAAATACCTGTTGTGTAAAGTCAGGCAAAGGTTGACAAGAGCTGTGGGGTGTACACCACAGTACACCCCACAGTGAAAAAAAGGGGTGGGGGGATAGGTGCGTAACTGATGCCAATGAGCTTCACACAACATAATCTTTGCAAAGAAGTCTAATTTTTGTCAGATAGTACTTTTTTTTTTGCTGGCAAAAGCATCCTGTTATAATAGTGTATGTAGATATTGATAAAGTTCTGAATTTAGTAATGTAACAAATTTTGTTTAATTAACCACTAGTATACAATAAACGCTGTATATATTCAGTGGATTTAAAGTGTGCTTGAGTATAATTCATATATATTTAGACAGGAGTGCTTGCTTTATTTTTGCCTGTACTCCTATACTAGTGGAAAAAATAAAAATATATCCCTTGAAAGTTTTTAACAATCACGTTGTGCAAAACATGCTTTTAATTTACCAGTGTCTATTTGCTGTTGGAAATCTGAGCATATGGCTGTGAAGGCCAGCTGTTTTCTCCTTAAGGCATTAGTTAAAATAAAAACCAAAACAATATGCCTTGTTTAGAGTATTTCTGGGATGTTTTCCCAGAATTTTCCTACTGCTTTTTTCATTTCTTTACATAAAATACCCATAACCCCTTTTTCTTGATGAGGTGGCAAAACATCCAAATACACTGGCTGACTTTTGAGATCAATTTCTAGCTCTCCTTTTCTTCATTGTCCTGAAATGCATCTTTCTGCCTACTAATTACTAAAAGGATTTGTAATTTGAGAGTATCAGACATTTCTGTGTTTCATTAAATTAGACGGAGGCTAGAGTGAAAAAGGGAAGATGATGATTCTTGGCTGTTCTCTTCTTTCATCCTGAGGTATTTGGGGAAAGAAGAAAAAATCTCATTTGCCTATGTGAGACTGGTTTGTGTGCAGGTTTGTGCATGTGTTTACGCACCTGTGTATGCCATGTAGCCATGAAAAACACTACATTAAAGATACTAAACTTAGTTCTTCTACTTTTTTTTTGATTGTTTGGAATCGACATTTCAGAATCATTCACCGTACTGGAATGAGTGTGAAATGTCACCATCTGAAATAAAAATCATGTGACTTAGCAGCAGTTTGGGGAATTAAGGAGAACATCAAGAGCTTCAAGGCTAGCCGTGAACTTCCAAAATTTCCAATATTGTGTGCATGCACTGATAATCTCCCATTGGATTTCTGAAAGAGAGCCACTGAAGCCATCAGTCCTACTGTCATGTTATAGTCCTTTCCACACACCTGCCCTGCAACCGAAACTTTTCTTCTCTTTTACTGTTAAGGGAAACTGCCCCTTAGTTTTCTTTGAGTTTGTTTCCCCTTCAAGTGCTGTGTGTTTGGTGAATAAAGGCAGAGTGTGAAATTCTCATCCTTTGAATTCCAGTTTGAAGATGGAAAAAAAAAAAGACTTGAAGGGAAGGAGTGTATTTTCTAGAGCAATAGTGAAATTATAGGATTATTGTTTTCAATCCCATTACATATCTGGGCAGATGGGTCCAATCCATAAAGGAATTTATTTTTGTTTTGGCAGGAAATCTTGTCTGGATTTAATCTTGATATGGGGCATAGCAATACAATAGATAGACAAAAATGAATTGTGATGGCTGGACTAAGAAGAAAGATAAAAGGAAACCAGTGAGACGTTTTTATAAAAGCAGGACAGAGACTTGTAATGAGTAAGTGAGAAGAGCACAATAAGAGGTTTGGAAAATGCATTTTGTAGAAAGGCAGACTTCTATTTTAAAATACTTTTTATATTACATTGTATATCTGGCAGAACTTCTGATTCTTCTAGCTT
The DNA here is from genome assembly GCF_000699245.1 of Pterocles gutturalis. Taxonomy (NCBI): domain Eukaryota; kingdom Metazoa; phylum Chordata; class Aves; order Pterocliformes; family Pteroclidae; genus Pterocles; species Pterocles gutturalis. Next base: position 116,502 of record NW_010128933.1, on the reverse strand, counting down.
TAATGAGAATGCAAGCCAATGTCCAGAGTGTCTGTAAAGTAAGAATCGATCCTTTGCAGGGTTTCCCTCCTCTACTCTTGCTCATTCTTTTTCCTTGAAATTCCAACATGATGGTTTTTAGAATATTACTGTTCTGACTCTTGGATTGATGATAAAAAGGGTCTCTTGCCTTTCTGTAGCTTTCAGATGCTAGCTGGTCACAGAATCACAGAATGTTAGAGATTGGAAGGGACCTCGAAAGATCATCTAGTCCAATCCCCCTGCCGGAGCAGAACACCTAGATCAGATCACACAGGAACGCATCCAGGCGGGCTTTGAATGTCTCCAGAGAAGGAGACTCCACAACCTCTCTGGGCAGCCTGTTCCAGTGCTCTGTCACCCTCACCGTGAAGAAGTTTTTTCTCATACAGAATCACAGAATGATCTTATAATGCTTTTTTATCTTTCTAATACTTTCCAGACATGAACTAATTAATCTTAACAACACCCTGTCGAGGAGGTAAAGTAATTCAGTGATGTTTTTTACAGATGAAAAATCAAAGGAAGGGAAGTGAAGCAAATGGTACAGAAAGACGGTACAGATGGGAATAAAGGCCACTGGTTTATGCAGATCTGCCTGGCAATCGGGTAACTGTAACTTGCTTCTCATGTTTAAAAGCTGTTCTGATTATTTGCTCCTAAATGTAATTTTTCTCTCTCGGAGTTTAATTCTCATTTGGTTTAAAAGAGGCAGGAATGATCTTACGACTAATTTGGCAAATTTTAGGCAACTTTTTAGTGAAGACAACTTTGTTTACTAGAAGGGTTTCTGGCATTTTTCCAGTCCTTTAGAGACCATTTTAAGATTCTCTTACAATGTAAAGGCTTTCTTAATTATTGTGCTATTCATTTTGCCATACTGTATACTACAGTAAGTTTAACATTCCCCTCATATATCTCTTGGGGAAATACAGTAACCGTTATGAGAAAGATCTCTACTGAAACACATTTTAAGTAATCTTTATGCATTTTAACTTCTCAAAAAAGTCGGTTAAATAAGTGAAAAAATGGTATTGTGAGAAGAAAAATCTTTATTAAAGGCAGTATGGTCTGCTAGTCAGGAAATCAAGTATGTTTTTTTAATATATCACACAAGTGAAAAAGCATCTGCAATGAACTTGAGTTACAAAGAAAAAAAAATCCTACCCTAGTAATATATTAGTGAAATACCATCCTCACTTTCAGTTGGCCTACTCCTTCTTAATTAATGTATTTGCTAGGAATTTACTAGGTCTTAAAAGACTGATAGGGGATGCTCTTTTATATAGAACAATTTTTGTTCTAATTGTTAACTGCTAGACCAGTTGTAGACCCTCAATAAATCTGTAGTGGACATGTTCAAAATGCATACTGAGCAGATCTGTTTTCCAAGGGGGAAATCCATTTTACTTCTGTCCTTTCTGTTCTCTTAGTATTTATGTTTGTGGTGACAGAGCTTGTCCATGCACTGCTGAGGAGCAGACTACCAGAACTTAGGTTTTGAAAAGATTTCCTGTCTTTAGATGACACTTTTTTTTGTGTGTGTGTGGTTGATTTTTTTCTTTTAATTTCTTTGAAAGAACTATAAACCCCTTCCCTTCCTACATCCTTCTCCCCCATCTCCCATTTCCCCAGGAAAGAAAAACACTCTTTGTAGATTACAAAGTCATTTTGTGGCCCAAAATAGCCTGCATTTCTCTGCAACTCTCCCTTTCCTCCTCATCCCAGTTCTCCTCCACCCCCACTATCCTTTTAAATATAGGCTTGAGTACCTGCCAGTCGCATACTCAGCCCTCAGAGCGTGGTCTGTGGGGGGGATCATCTTTCTGCCTTCACTTGCAACCAGTGAGGAAAAAGATCCTGAACCAGTGAAGGATATTTCATATTTTGAGTTCTATTATTTAATTTAATCTCCTCTTTGCTTACTTGGCAAGGCAGCTGATCCACCAAGAACTGCACATGTCAGATGTTTTGTAACTCACTGTGGTTAGGAGGAATCAATATTGTGCCCCTGGAGGCTCAAGTTTGAGATGCTTTACTCCATAATCTTCCCTAGGTCTCCAAATAAAACAACAACAAGAATTTCAGACTTGCTTACAGTAGTTCTGCTGGATCGCTAAAGCAGTTTGGGTGTAGACAGCTGTTTTCCTTTCAGGATGTGGGTGAGTTGAATCATGGAGTGTGAGGGCAAAATAATTCCACGATAGAGACTATTAGCGAAAATTTATCTTAATGGAAGGGGACAATTCCAAACAGAATAGAGAAGTGAGTGGTTATGGCTCTAGGTGCACTCTCAAAGATGATAATTTGACAAATTTTCTTTTTGCTCCATTTGTATGATCCCAGCAAACAGACTTATGTGTTTCATTCTGTTGGGTTTAGTCTAACTATGTGCTATGAACAGGTGATCTCAAGACAGAAACGTTTCCACCTGAACAAATCCCATCAGGAATAAATCAGTTCAGCTCTGCACTATTTGGTGTTTCTGGTCTGTGGTTCATGCCCATTGGAAGTCACATTGTTGTCTGAGTTCAAGACAGCCACATGAGCCCTTTTCTTGGGACCTGTCCTGTGAGTATACGTACAACTGTTCAGCTTTCACTTCCTGCAGATGTTCGAGCAACAGCAAAGGTACACATCTACAGAAAAGTCTAAATGTAGCAAATACTGTAAATGAGAAATTTTTTGTAGATGTTGGAATTGTACAGAACTAGTAGTCTTGAGAAAGTATCCTTCTGGCTTGTGTAAATGTGTGAAATAATTCAAATGGACTGAAGAGAGAAGGCATCTTCTAACCCTTATGTGTGCCGTGTTCTACTGACATCTTCCTTTCCACAGGAACACCAGCTTGGTTTGCTGTGGCTCCTCAGCTCAATAAACTAGTGCTGATTAGGACAGGGGAATGGTTTTACCCCAGTTTCTTCCAGTCCTTTTTAGAGGGGAGTCAAGTCCTATATGCTTGAGTGTGGAGATGTAGATGATACATGAAATAATTTTTATTAATGGGAGGAGAACCTTTTTGTCCTGCAGCAAGGGGTGAGGTCAGATGATCTAATGATACAGCCATCTTTTACCTCCTTGGATATTTAAAAACATTGAAAGCTCTTTAAAGTACCCATGTGGCAGCAGACGTGATTAATGAGAAAAGGTCAAGTACTGCACTGATAACATCATAGAAATTTATAGAAACGGCTCTTTAAGTCGTCTTGACTATCTCCTTGCCAGCACAGGGTTATTCCCTGCAGTATATTTTCTAAATGCTCTGTTCACATTGCATAAAGAGAATCATGAGGTTTATGGCTTTGGCCTTTTGACAGTACACACAGTATGGAACTTACTGGTTGTTTCAGCAGTCCGAGTAAGACTGTGTTTCATTGTCTAAAATTGGAGCAGAAGCATATTAGCAAAAATTACTTAGAATTATGTAAGATTTTAATTAAAGTTGCTAAAATACCCAAGGGCAAAGTTGAGCCATAGCAGATGAACTTTGCAGCTGACAATTCCGTAGCTGCAGACTGTAATTTAGTTTTTCTAATAAACTATGTGATGTTTAAAGTAGAATAATCTCTGTGGTTCTCTCCTTCTCTCTCTCTCCCCCTCCTTTTTCCAGTTTGATATCTTCCTATCTTTCATTTCTGTCCATCTGGAGCTCGTGTTGAGTTATGGCATATGATTTGTATCTCTCCCACTCGACCATAAGCTTCTTATTGATTCCCTCAGCTCCTGGTGCTTACTCACACTCTTGATTCTTCTCCACCCTGATTTTCTCTCATGGTTTTGTCTGTTTCCTTTTAGTCTGTGGGCTCTCATTCAACCTAATTTTCTTCCTTGGTTTTAGAAAAGGAGTGTATTGGTTTTCAGTTAAGAGTTTTTCACTTAATAATTTTGGTATTTGTCTTTTTTCTTCTTTTGTTTTTTATTTTTTTTTCCCCTTGGGCTAAAATACTGTTATCTTGCTCCAACAGAGAAAGAATTAGAACTGCTTATCTCGCTGTGAAATGGAAAGCCTCTGTTCCAAGTCACTATCCGGAAGTTTCTGGCAGTGAGAAGAGGTGTTAACAGCTGCCATGAAAGGGCTACTGAACTTGGTATTAGTACAGAGGTTATTTCTGCTTCAAGCAGAATGTGAATAATTTGCTAAATTAATTAAAAAATATGTTTGCTTCCCTCAAGAAAAAGCAGACTACATCCACATGGAGTTGTGCTCAATGAATGGAAAAAAAGAAAGCAAAACTGAAACAGAACATGAAATTGCAGAGCAGAACACAAGTATGTTGAAATATTGCCTTGGGCTGTGAAAATGACTCCTGAAATGGAGACTTATTTTTCTTGCACAGTGTTTAATATTTAGTTTTGGTTACTGATTCTATCAAGGCAAAAGGATCTTGTAGCCTTAACCCACAGTATAACTCAGCTCAATGCTCTGCCTTTGGAGTTTTCACTAAAAGGATGTATTTTGACATTCTAGAGTGAGTGCACCCATAAGAAGTGCACATATTTAGACTATAAATTGTAGGTCCTTCAGCTTACAAAGCAGGGGTAGACTGTGACTGCTTCACGGAGCTTCACTAAAACCACTTGAGTTTTAGTGAAGCTAAATTGAAGCCCATTGCTTGCATGGTGCAGATCCCAGGATGAGTTTCTTGATAATATCCTTTAAAAATATGGGAAACTTTGTTCTGGGTGAAGTGTCGCCAGTCAGAAATCTTTATTCCCTGTAATGCTAAAAAAAAGTAGGAAGATCTGTCATTTCTCTGAAGGTAAAATTACATGCCAAAGTTGACACTTTTTTCTTTTCTCTAGGCTTTAATTAGAGAGCTCCATTAGTTCAGGCGTGAAGCCCTGAAACCTTAGGAACACCAAGCAGTGCTAATTCAATCTGAAATGCTTCTGGATGTTGACAGTGCTTGCCCCTGTGCTATGTATATGCCTTCCTCTTTCTTCTGGCGATCACTTGAAAGGTTTCCCCCTCCAAACCACCAAAACACTTGTGAAAAATGGGAAGGAACCAATCCCCTTGACAGAACCAGAGTCTTGCTCTGGGTGCAAGTATTGCCTGTGTGGAAGGAATTAAAACAACACCTTACATCTTGTGTTCAGTAAGTGTGTGATTACTTGTTAATCCTGCTCTAAAGCATCACTAACCAATGCCCCTACAAAAACCTGTGTCCTCTGTGAGAAAGCTTTGAGTATCAGCTGCAATTAGAGCTGTAAGCCATATTGGTTTGTTGCTTGTAGCAAGGAGGTGATCATGCTGCTGGGTTACTACTTTGTGAAAGGCAGAAAAAGCTCTATGCTTTGGCATGAAGACTTGTAATTCCTGAGCAAAAGGCAGGATACGGGGTTTTATTACCTCACAGATTAATGAAATTTAATATGACGAATGCCATACTGTGGTGACAATGTAGCCCCTGTGTTCATGAAATGGCACTTTTTTCAAGTAACAGCTCCAGCTCAGACCTTGCACTTTGGGTTTTCTAGACATCTAAGCCAAAGTGGCTTTTACTGGAGGGAGGAGATTGTTTTGATTAAACAGAAGCCAGATATGAAATTAAAGAAAGAGTTCAGAGGTTGCTATTATATTTTGGCAAAGATATTTCCTTCAGTTTTTAGCTTTCCATTTAGAGACAGCTATACTTTTTAACACTTACTCTCTTATCTACAGGGGAAGGCCTAATATTTGAAATAGAGTTTAGGATTTATGGAAAGAAATACAACATGCTTTTCCTTTTAGAAAAATAGGAAAGTCAGGACTGCCATGAGAGCAAGCTAATTCCATCTGGTTTGGTATCTTATTTTTGACAGCTACCAGCCTCAACTACTCAAAGAAAAGTGTAAGGATTCAGTGTTACTCAGCTGTGGCATACTCTGTCCCCTTGCTTAGGTCTCATCCTGTCTGATTTTTATAACCACGTCCATGCTTCTGACACTGAGGGTTAGATTATACCTTGTGCTGTAGCTGCGTCATAAGATACAGTCCAAGTGCGTCAAAGAAGTGTTCCTGAGTACGAAGCAGCCATGCCTCCCTGGGACGCCCATGGCTTTTCCTGTTTCTCTTTCACATGAAGTTGATTAACTTCAGTTCTGTTTTCTGGAGTGTTGTTAGTTTAGGCTAGTGGTGAGTTAAAAAACATGGTGTGCTGCTAGTCTCCCCTCAAAGGATCACAGTTGTGACCTTGATTTTGTTTAAGACTTTTAGCACTTCTAGTTGTGTGACTAGATCAGGGATGTGGGGCAAATTTTTCCTTCCAGCTTCCAATTTCTAATTGTTTCTAACAAAAAGACAATTTCTTGCAGCAGGTTTCAAACCTGCAGAAAGCCCTGTAGACCATGTGAGAACCGGTACTTCCTTGTACTGAAAAGAAACTTGAGACAGAGTTTCACAAGGAGTGTCATCTTTGGACATGTCCCTGTGTCTGAACACTGGTGCCCGGAGGACCAAAGCTGGGGCAGGTTGGAAAGGTCCCAGATGTACAGTTCAAATTTTCTCACTGATTTCTCCAAGTGGTATTGCTGGCTGTAACAGCCCTTTCCGTCTTTCTCTGTAAACCTAGAACAGATGGTAGCATTTTGGCAATTAAAAAAATCTTCCAAAAACTAATTTTTATACTTGAAATCTGTTACGTCTGTTGCAATGCACAGGCTGCTAAATGATACTGTGAAATGTTGCACTCTCTAATGGTTTGTGCCCATTACAAATAGGCGGATTTGATATCTGTGTAAAAGCTGTGGCTAGCAGATCCAGGCTGCATGATTTACCTCTGTAATTGTCCTATGACCTGATACCGACAGCTTTAGTAGTGGTTAGGAGGTTCCCTGGGAAGCAGTCCTGCAGGCTGGGAGACAGCAGGAAGCTCCCCAGCACACCAGTGATCACTGGTAGGTATCTTGCAGTGTGTATTGTTTGGAGTGGCAAGAATAAAAATATGCCATACTTATCCTGTGTTCTGTAAAAAGAAACTGGTTTGAATTTAGGTTTTGGTTTTGTGCTTTTAGTCTGGAATGTGTATTGAATTTTTCTGCTGCTTTGCATAGCTCAGCTGCATAGCTGAATTAAAAAAAACCCCAGCAAATAGTGGATTTTTGTGGTCCTTTGTGTAAAGAGGCAAAATTGGCAGCTTTAACAGGGAATGAATGGGCATGGAGTCAACTATCCACTTGTACCTCCAAGGCAGTTCCTTCAGATAAGGATTGAGATTTATTGGCAGTTGAGACTTTACTGCAGAACTTTCTCTGGGGATTAACTCTTGTTGTCTTTTGGCATTTTCACTGGTCTAGTACTTTTCACAAACACGTGTTTTTTTGCATTAGTTTTTTAAAAGGCTATTTTCTAGCATGCCTGAAGGAGGACAAAATTTAGGGTTTTGTGGAGAAAAGGAACAAAGCAAAGGTCATAATGAGGTGTGTTTGCAGACTTGTATCTCTTCAAAATCAATTCTGTCACTAGTATCCATAAAAACCATGGGGACCTGTGGTCAGTGACAGTGCTGTTGCACATTGTAACGTTTTCTACCCCATTTAGCAGTAATTTCCTAGGTGAACGGTGCTCTTAGAATCTGTACTGAATGTGACATGGGAGTTAGAGAGAACTTGGTAAACAAAGGAAATGGAAAGTTTGGTTAAGATATTGTTGGCCGAGAGAAAAAGGCTTATTACCAGTCTGAGTTTGTTTTGGGTTCTTAGTCAGCTTGGAATTAAAATGTAGGTTTTCTATGACTGGAAATATAATAGGAAAACACTGAAAGTTTCCTCTACATAGCAACATTGGAATTTAAATGTCTGTGATATTGTTCCATGTTTCTTTTAATGAGTGATAAATTTTGTTGTTAAAGATACAAAATACACATTTCAAAGAGCATGAAGGCTGGCCTTGGTTTTGTATGTTTTTGTGCTAATGCACAAATGGTCCAATTGTCTTTAAAGCATCTGTGTAAAAGTGTGCTCAGTGGCAAGAGGGTGAAACAACTAAAATTTTAACTTGAAATTGCAGGTGGAAAAAGACAGAGGGGGAGTCACCCTAAATCATGATAAATGTTCCATGTCTGAAAGGTAATGACAAAAAGATATGCAGAAGCAAGAATCTTGATAAGAAAACGAAAGAAGTACAACTGGGGGAAAAAAAAAAAGTGTTTTACTGAAAGTTCCAGGTTCTGGAAGAAATAAGACTTGGACATGACATGTAAGTGTGCTATGAACAAATCTCCTTCTGTCTTAGTTTACCATAGATTTAATCTAAAATAATGTTTCAAAGAGTGCACTATGTTACTTTTTTCAGATGGTGATGTGGGGTCAATGGTTGTGTTTAAAGTTTCTCTGCCTGTTGGCTTTTCACTTGAGTTTTGAAGGTTTTAGTATCTCTGCCACTGAAATGCTCTAACTAGGATAATTCTAGAGAGTCTCGATATGTGTAGAGGGGAATGAATTTGTTAAATGAGAAACTGGAGTTTCTAAATGGGATACTTATATGTTCTTGAAAAATATTGGGAATTTTACCTGGCGTTTTACCATTACTTAAAGCTTTACATAGGCATGTTCTGCTTAGATACTTTGATGAAACTATGGGAATAAGAGGATAGTGGAGATGTCAGTTTTGCCTTTGTTTCTTAAAATACTGGATGTGCTCTTAGAAAACCTCTGAGAGAGTACTTTCATGAGTTTAGTATTTCCAGCTTTTAGCTACAGTTTAGTAATCTTGTTTATAGATTCAGACTCAGCTTCCAGCTGGAATCATGATCCTTGCGGGGAAGAGTAGAACTGAAATCACTGAGAAAAAGGTATCTGTTTAACTGTCTGCTTTGCGTGTCACCAGTGTGGAACTGAGACTCAGCGTCACTTCTGTCAGATTTTGGTCCTTGTGAAGTTTGAGAAATAAATTACTTTGAGAGAATTCTATTTAATCAGGTGGCTTTATGTTAGGAGTAAATTTTTTTTCAAACAAGGGTATCATTGAAGCCTTCACTGACTTTTTATGTGTTAAATTTTGTTACCATGGAATTGCTTTTCCTTGACTTCAGCAAATATTTATTTCTGGTGCTTGACATTTAATTACGGTTTTCCTCCTTTGGTTTCCTAAGGGTAAATTTTGTTTGAGTCACTCATGGGAAATTCTAACTAGTGTCGTTGGTACTGTGGCATAAACACTCAAGTACTAAAATGACTCTTGAAAATGGTATTTAGTGGTTCAAAAAGGTTACTTTTGTAAGAAGATAAATGCTGGCTATATGTGACTGAAAGAAAAGAAAACAAGATTCCACTTTCATTGCTGAGTATTCCGCAAAGGACTGAGACTTGTCATGATTCATGTGGTCTGCAACTGTCATGAAGCCATACGACAGCCAAACACCATGAAAGTTAAATACATGTGTACGTATTTTATTTTCACTTTGCTATTAAAGAAATGTTATTTGCACATTTAAACAGTTGTACTACAACTGCAGTGGGGATTTAGTCAATCTATAAACTATGCTAAAATCATTGCCTAAAGAAGCTGTGTGAAACAGTAAGTGTACAGAAATCAATCTTTTCTAGTGCTTCCTGTGTTCTCACTGGGCACGTTCCTGAAACAGAAGTAGAATGTTAATGTGCACCATCTAATCATGCATTCAGTTACAATGTTACAATCATCTTATTGTTGGTTTTTTTCCTTCTGTTCCTTTCTGAGCTCCTTTTATCCTCCATTAAAAGCTCTGATAAATAGACAGCAGATCTGGCAACTCTGTTGTTTGTGGGAGCTACTGTCAGAAGTTGTGAAGCTTCAGACCTAGCTGGCTCTCCTCAGATATGGGTGGGTCCAGCCATGTCATAGAATCATAGAATGTTTTGGGTTGGAAGGGACCTTAAAGATCACCAAGCTCCAACCCCCCTGGTGTGGTCAGGGACACCTCCCACTAGCCGAGGTTGCTCAAAGCCTCATCCAGCCTGGCCTTGAACCCCTCCAGGGATGGGGCATCCACAGCTTCTCTGGGCAACCTGGGCCACTGCCTCACCACCCTCATAGTGAAGAACTTCTTCCTAATGTCTAGTCTAAATCTACCCTCTTTCAGCTTATACCTATTACCTCTTGTCCTATCACTATCCCCCTGATAAAGAGTGCCTCCCCATCTCTCCTGTAGCCCCCTTCAGGTACTGGAAGGCTGCTATTAAGTCCCCTCAGAGCCTTCTCTTCTCCAGGCTGAACAACCCCAACTCTTTCAGCCTGTCCTCATAGGGGAGGTGCTCCAGCCCTCTGATTAATTTCGTGGCTCTCCTCTGGACTCTCTCCAACAGGTCTATGTCTTTTTTTGTCCTGGGGGCCCCACATCTGAACACAGTACTCCAGGTGGGGTCTCATGAGAGCAGAGTAGAGGGGGAGAATCACCTCCTTTGACCTGCTGCTAATGCTTCTTTTGATGCAGCCCAGGACACAGTTGGCTTTCTGGGCTGTGTGCGCACACTGCCGGCTCATGTTGAGCTTCTCATCCACCAGTACCCCCAAGTCCTTCTCCTCAGGGCTGCTCTCTATCTGTTCTCCCATGTCCACATTAACGAGTAATTTGATGCAAGAGGAAATTAACGTTATTGAAGGAATCGATGCTGAAGCTTCTGCATTTACCTGATATGTGATTTTGTGGATTTAGCTTTGTCCGTGAGAAAATACTTCCTTAACCTTCCTGTGGTCTGAAGCTTCCCAAAGAACAAGTCTTTGGTTCATACTCTTACGTGCCTAGTTCTTTCGGGTATGTGTGTAAATACTGCTTCCAGAGAGGGGCTTCCAGTTTGGCTTCTATAGAAGGGAAGCTAGCTCAAGCTCATCAAAAGTGCCCTAAGAAATGAACCTAAGTATGTCAGTGTGGATGATAAAGGGGATTCACTTGCAAACCACAATATTGCTGGAAGCCAAACCAGTAATATAGATGCAGGCTTGCACTCCTTCCTTCCAAGAAAAAAAAAAAAAAAAAGAAAAAAAAAAAGGTCTGATAAAAGCTGTATTTTTTTTTTCTCTGTAAAGATCACACATTTTCATGTGGGTAGAGAAGTAGATGAGAGGTAAGGAATTTTAGGCAGTACTGGATCTGTAGTTCCATTTAGCTGCACATCTGTTCTCTTTTAACTAAAGACCATCTTAAATTTACAATTAATATTTTATTTGAATTTTTATAGAATTCCGCAGTCTGTCTGCTGAAGTTCCCTTGAATAGGGAATGGTCATGGCCATTTACAGATTTATTAGTGGTGAGAGCAGATTTTGAGGTAGTGAATCATGATGTTCATTCATTACTGGTGTCTTTTGAAAGGTACAAGTGTTAAGTAATGCTCTACTGAGCATTAAATGTTTTTACAAATTATGATTTTTGTATAACATTTAAATTCTCTGTTTTGCTTCTGAAGACATGTTGAATGTTCACTTTAGAAAAATAATATTAAATTAAGAATCATTTGGAGCTATTTACTAAATTTCTCAATTTTCAGAGGTTTTATTTAATGGAATTAAGCTCAGCCAAAGCTAGTGAGCTTGAGACGGGGGCTTGGAAAAAAAATCAGAATATACTTGCCACATTACATGCCTTTTTCAAAGAACCTGGTATTCTTACTGAATTGCCCTATAACTCAGGTTTAGTCTTCATGTCGTCACTTCTGTCTGAGGGAGTGTGAGAACACAAATCACTGCCAAGGAGAGGTGGCACAGGCTGGTACTTGTTCACTTTAGCCCTGATGTCATGAGGGGTGGCAGAAATTGAAGCAATTTTTTCCATTAAGAGGTGTGACTTTTTCTCTAGGAGTTTGCATATCATTTCAAGTGTATTGTAATTAAGATTTTTAGATCCTTGGAAGTATTTTGAACAGAACAAAATTGGGGCTTAGCTCTGCCATCCGTATGAGATATTTGTGAGCGTTTTTGTCTAACAGTGTAACTACCACAGTTACCTATTTGATCATCACTGCTTACATCCAAAGGCAGATTCTTCTCTGTATCCCTCCAGAGCAAGAAGTTATTTTTTTTTCCTTTATTCTTAGTTCAAATATCCTTTTTCCTCTGTCCTTCTCATTCCTGTCATCTCAGAGCTGGATGAAATGGTGTTCTGTTCAAGCCATTCAATGAACACCACTTGGAGAGAATTATTTAGTACATGACTTGTATTAATACAGGCATGCAAAGACGGACTTCAGCTTCTGTTTTTTAGTGTTTTGGTTTGTTTAGGTTTGACAGTGGCATGGATAGATTTTCTTCAGTCAGGAGGTCCAGAGTGACCGTACTGTTCAGTAACCAGTAACAGCCCTGGGCACAGGTGGGTGTGCACTTTCCTGGTGTAATTTATCCACTGCATGAATGACTATTTTTTAGGAAAGTGGTTTTTTTGGGACTGTGATTTGTACAGTTTGTCAGTGAAATAAAAAGACAGTAACTGTATTTGTGACGCTGGTTTAAGAGTTTCTCTTCCCTACCTTCACCTACAGCTGCATGTACATTCCTGGTTTGCTGTCTTGTTGGATGTACCTCTTCAGCTTCCCTGTGGGCCTGTGCTGTTAACCAGGTTAAATATTCCTTCTATCCCTTTACTCAAAATGTTACTTAAGGGCAGATTTTAACAGTCTAAACTGGTACAACTGATGTAACTAACTGCAGGACGCATCTGGGGATGAACATATGTGGGCACGAATTTCTGAATCTGATTTTGTTGTAAAGGTTCAGTCTTGTTGAACTCCAGTGAGGAGCTTGTGTTTGTTTTTTTTTCTGCAGGTAATAGAATGAGGAAAATTTGTTTCTTCTATTTCTTTCTTCCAAAGTTTGTGAGAGTTTGAATTCATCTTGTAGTCTTGCGCTTTATGCACCATTGCTTGTGGTAATTGATCAATAGAATGAAAACAAAATACTTCCTACACACTATATTTCCTTTGTTGTTAACAACTAAACTGCTTTTTTGCTCTAAATGGAAAATATTTGAAACTCTGAATTTAGAACAATCAGATGTTTGTAAGAATAGATGAAAATGCTTTTTGCTAGTGTGGTTGTATCATGTCTTTTGAAGGAAGAGTTTAGATTAAAACATGACTACGTGTTCAGAAATGTGCTAAGTTTTTCAGGTAGAGTTCCCTTCAGAGAGAGGCAACTTACAGCCTAAGACGTCGGTACTGCTGTGAGCTCTGTATAAGTGGTGCTAATCCATTTGTGCTCAGTTTAAGAAGCAGATAATGTTGAAACGTAATACAAGTGAGATATAATAATGAACTAAAAGTGACTATGAAGACCGCGAAGAGAACAACTGCATCAAGGAGATCACATTACTATTCATATGTGTCCAGAGATGTAACCATCAAAGTTGGTTAACTTTCATCTCTCACTGGTTTCTTTGCAGTCTTTTTTTTTTTAAGTCAAGGCAACAGATGCTTCTCCTGGGAACAAGTATAATGGGTAAAGAATGGTTTGGGAAGTAGATTTGGAAAAGCGTGTTGCATGTTTGAGGGAGCATGGAAGACTAAAATTTCAGATGGTTAAGTACTTATTCTACTTGTATTGTTCCAACTGTGAATCATTTAGCATCTAGATCTTGATCTGACAATGCTTGTGGTGTAACTTCAGTGGCACTTCTGGGTGTGAAAAGAATACATGGATGACTGTTACTAGGTTATGGAAAACAGATGTCTAAAACTTCATGATTTGGTACTTTGTGCAGTTTGAATAGCATTGTCTTTCCTATTCGCCCTGCGATATTAAGAATCATAGCATTTTTTCATTTAAATTCATAGAGCGTAGTCCTACAGGCTTCTCTCTGATCGCCTGTCTGATCTTGCCTTAAGCATTCCTTTCCATGTGTAGTCTGATCTGAATTGACTTGCAGATGACTTAGGTCATCATGAAAGAGATACTTTGTCATGATATTTCTGTCACTGAGAGAATTTCAGGTAGATACGAACAAGACCTTTTTTAGCAACCAGTTCTTGCTCTCTGTCTTGTTTTGCAGACCAGAAATCATGCTGGACAGAATGGTGTGTCTCATTTCAGTGTGTGGAATTGATGACTAAGTTAAGATGTGTTGAGGAATATTTATATTGTCTATGAAAAGCTCTGACACTGAGATATTCTTTTCTGTTTGTTCACGGAATAATGAAAAGTTGGGTGGTTTCCTCCAAATTGTATGTATTGGCAGAAAGATATGAGACGCAGATTTTTGCACGGCATGTGGTATAAACTGCCTTGTTTTCTCATTTAGAGTGCAGTTAAAGATGCTTTTGACTGCATGTATTTGATGCTGTAAACTGCTTTTAAGACTGTCATACTGTTATAATGTGCTGATGTTACCTTATTAGTAGCTGAGGTTTTTTTCCACAGAAGCATTTAGCTTTCTGGCATTTGTTATTACTGCTGACATTTTTTTCAGCATTAAAATGTTGCTATGCAATTTCACTAGAAAAATGTTATGGTAAGCTGACTGAAATGTCATTCGGTCTTTATTTCCCTATAGGTTTTATAGGCTTAAATAAACACCTGAATAAGCTTTTGAAATGTGTCAGATAATGTGATTTCACAACATTATTACATGCTTGTTTCAGTTGGCACGTCATGCAACAAATTGTTTGTACGGCTGTTTGCCTTTCTGGAGTATTTTAAAAATAGTTCTGAACTAGAACGTAAACATATTTGTAAGAGGTAAAACTATTAAGTTATTTTTACCAACTAATTTTTGGATCAGAGATGTGTTGGCTCCGGAGTATTTTTCTGATACTGGTGATTTACTGATTTACTGTATTAAAAAACTAGTGGTGGAAATACTTCATATTTACCCCGTAGGGCAGACAAATGTCCTTTTCATTAGATTTCTTATTAATAGTTCTTAAGAAAGCCAGTTTTTTGTTGGCTAGGCTTTATTTTTTCCCCTCTCCCATTGGCTATTTCTAGAGAAACTTGTTTCCAACCTAGAGAGTTCTTGTCACATTTAAATTACATATGTGTGGTGATTTTTAATCTAAAATACATCACAGGAGCCAACCCTTGTTCATATTATATTTCCATTCCTTGATGTCTGTTGTTTTTTTTTTTACATTTTTGATCTATAAAATACATTAGAAATGATTTAATAAAGCTGCTAGATATGCTAGCTGAAAACTGGGGAAAGCTACTGTGGTTTCTTTCTCTGTTAGACTACTACCATATAATTTCATTTGAACATGGATATAAGACCCTGTACACAGAGATGAAAGTGAGAAAAAGGGTGGTTTGGCAACTGATTTTTTTAAAATTCATTGAATGCAATTTAATCTGGGAGAGGAAAGGTACTGGATGAAGTAAGAGAAAGATGATCAAAATTGCAGTACAGCTAACTAACCACAGCCAGCGTGAAGGAAGGCTGCATTTTTCAATAGGTCCATGCAGTTACTCATGAAAATGTGTCTGAATGAAAAGGTTACTTATACTGTCTTCATTTCCTCATCAGTTAGAGCTTCATGTCCATCAGTGAAAATATGTCCTTATATCATTATCTGTAGTTCAGGCATGCCTAGAGTTACTCTTAATAAGCATGGGATGATAATTTAGAGTAACTGAAATAATGATCTACTCATTAATGTGTCGCAATTTTTAGGAAGATTTAAGGTTGATGATAAGAGATATTTAGTTCTTGCTTTTTTGTTATCATCTGGGCTAGTTCATAATTAACTTTTTTATTTCAGTGCTACAGGTGACGTGCATGACATTGTGGAGATGAGGAAAAGCTAAATTTTGAGCGTGTGATCCTCTTTGCTCTGTAGTGGGTAAGTGGAGGAAAGATACCTCTTTTAGTTTCCCTCTTCAATCAGAAGTTTTCTGTTATTCTGGTGCTTAGAACCCGTGATGGCCACTCTATGCACTATAAATCTAGAAGTTGACTGGAAAGAGGTGAGATGCTTACACTCTCCATGTGTTTTCGTCTACTGTTAAATCATTGTTTTCAATGGAAACCTGCTCCGGGTTGCATCCGGTGGAGTAGCTTGTTCAGTACGAGTGAGAACATGTTCTTCTTCACTTCAGCACGACTTGGAGGGAGCTGAGTGATGTTAAATTTTTGGTTTCCTAATTCTTATGTACTTAGTTATTTACATCACAGTATATTTCCAGATATCCTAAATCTTCTCTGTGTTATCCAATACAACACCATTTTGACCTCTCTGCCAGGAAGGGCCCCTAACAAGTCAGTACTTCTATGTTTCTGTGGCTCTAAAGTGTGAGATACTGAAGAGAAAAGTCGCTGTGAGGAGCTAAAGTTTTTTTTTCTTTCTTAACATCAAGATTGTTATGGGGAAAAAGAAGGGAGGCCATAAACATTTTTTAATTATTTGAAAGGCCTCATACTTTGCTGCATTGTTTAAAAGCAAGAGGAAGTTGTTTCCCCTCTTCTTAGATCTGTTCCAAGCATTTATGAATTAGCCTTTTAATCTTTTATTAAAGTTCGTTGTAGAGATGTCCGAATGCCAAAAGATTCTCAGCACTTAAGAAAAACCCCCATGAATTGCGGCATATATATTTTGTTTTTACTGAAAATTAGTTAAATAAAAAATGTTTAGTCTAATTAGATTCAAGTTTTAAAGTACAAATATTTGTATAAACATTTTTCTAAAATGTATTAGATGAATGCAGAAGGGCTTCAGGATGACTGGGGTCTCTAGGCATGACTAAAATACGATTGACAATGCTGCCAAAGATGCCGGCCTGAGTGCTGAAGCTGGAATTGGACAGTGAGGTCTGCCCATGGCATGTTTCTTCCTTTAATTTCTTTGGCTCCTTTATCATGTCTGATCACTCTTAGTCTTTCCTGTTAGCTTTGAATGAACTGTGCCCTTGTCTCTCTTTTTTGTAGAAAACTCATTCTTTCAGTCCATACTTTTTCTTACTCCTTAGTTCAGGCTTTTAGGGAGGGAGAGTCCTTTCAGCACTGCAATCTTTTGTAAATTCATCAATCTGTTCTTTTTTATTTTCTCTGAAATTTTAAACTGTGGTTCTGCCCTTAAAATTTACCCTTCTCTTTACTTCTGGCTTTTCCATATTTGTTTTCAGCTCTTCCTGGAGCTGAAAACTGGAAGCAATCCTTGCTGCCCTTTTCCCCATTGCTGTCCTGTTCCCAAAGTCTTGAGGGCTTTGTTAGTTCCCTCGTGGTAGTCACTGCTGACCTTGTCCAGTTTTTTATTTCCTTCATCCTTCAATTTTGTACATTTTGGGGGGAACCCCCCCAATGATCGATTAGAACAAACCTCTTCCTACTCATCTTTTATGTTAATGAACTCAGTGTGCTTCCCAGCTGCCATGACTTTATTCTGCTTTGAGATCAAGACAAAATTCAGGCATTCACTGTCTTTTTGCCCCTGAACTTCGGTTTCCACTGTGGGAGCCACAGCACAGTCCAGTAAGTTGTCCATGCTGTTTGGTGCAAGAGCCAAGATTATGCAGTTGTCGCACCAGCTGTCACTGGGTTTCTCCTCGAGACAAACCACCTTTCAGAAAGTGCCACTTAAACCAGTGGAAATAGCTCTTGTCATAAGGCCTCTGTTGCATAAAACCGGTGAACTGAACTTTGTTGGGTACTCTGACTCTGAGTGATTCCCATATAATAACAATTTTTAGGTGTAAAATGAGTGATGAGTCTTAAGTTACAGAATAGACCCTTAAGCCCTCCCCCCAGTTGAGACTGAGACTGTGGAGCCTGCTGAGGAGCCATAGGAGCAGGCTGGGCTTGTTTACAGAGCAAGGATCAAAGGGCCTGCACTTAAAACACAGAGACCCCCACCTGTCCTGTGGTTTGTTCTCATGGGCAAATACCCCTCGGGTTAAATAGGGTCTGAAATACCACTCAGTTTAAATAGGGGCTAGACGAGCAGTAGGAAAGGTTCAGGCTTCTGGGCCTCACCATGCCTAGAAGCACTGGCCCAGTGGGTAGAACTTACTGGTCTTTGCACAGCAGGACAGACAGAATGCTTCATTTATGTATAGGCCCAATATAATTGAATAACTAAAAGTGGAACGTTTTTCCACTACCTACGAGGGGATAAATTCTGGGGCTAGGGGATGGTGCCAAATATTTTCCTGCACTTGATGCATCAGCAGGGATCTGGCTGGTGCCCTTACAAAAACACAGCACGTGTTTGCGCACATTCAACATCCCCTCCGAGACAGTTTCCTCAAACTGCCGTGTAGGTTGTGTTTGGCACCTGAGGTGTTTCAGAGGAAAATACAACACATTCTTGATGACATACTAGGGGGAGAGTATTGAGGTCTGCATAGATGAGGTTTTGATCTTGGGAAATACAGTAGGTAAAATAATGAACAAGGGTTTACTGTAGCTGAGAGCCTGCACCTCACACGGCGACTAATGCGAGGTGTGCAGTACCTGTACAAATCGAGCCCTATTGGGGCGCCTGAAGATTGCTTTAAGAATCCACCTTTAGTCATGTATAGTGTAGCACAGGCATTTTATATGCTATACCTTATATATTTAGTAGAGATCAGGGAGTTTATGATTAGCAAAATGAAAAGATAATGAGCTCTTTCAGTTAACTAAATTATCTAGTATTTGCCCCTTTCTTGTGGCTCTCTAGGCCATGAAGACTTCCTATTCTTAGGCTGTAACTTTGTCACATTGCTTCTGCCATTTTATCTCCTCTTGAGATATCTGAAAACAGTTAAACCATTATATTCTGCATTTTTGATTTTATTTTTTTGTGGACCCAAAGAATTAGTATACTTGCAAAATATTCACCTGTCCATGTTTGTCTTTCAATTTTTTATCTTGTCCCAGTTTACTCTCTAGTGGTCTAATTCAGTCTTTCTCAGCCCTGTGTTCAGAGCATTGTCAAGATCTTATAATTTTGAGGCATCATCTACACTTCCAATATTTCCATTGAGTTTTTGATTTTAAACATGTATTGTTCCTTTTGAGTAGCAATTAGTAGTTGATAAAGCAGAAGGATCCATGTGGTCTTTTGGAAAGCTCACCTGTTTTATTCAGAACTAGAACTTATTGGCAATTTTTCTGACAATTCACTTTAATATCAAAAACTGGCTATTTGTCAGAACTTAAACTTTTGATGGAAGTGTCCTGCTTTCAGCAAAACTTAGAGCTGGAAAAGTTTCTTGGCTTCAGGTACAGTTCCTGGCCAAATCCAGAATCTGACACTGCAGTTCAGTTTTGGGATTTGGTTGACAATAATCTGAGTTCCCGATCATTTCCTTAGGTATATAGAAGTGGAAGTGCAGCTGGAGAAGAAACTTCCATAAAAGCTTGTTGTTAGGGCACTCTTTGATAGACTGAGGGCTTGAGCATGGGGCTGAGCCTCTCTGCCAGTGCTCTCAGGAGCCGTGTCCTGCGTGCTCTGATTAGAGTAGAGACTCCTGCTTCTGTGTGACACCCAAAAGAGCTTAGTTTGGTGACTAGAGAACTGTTTCAAGTCTCTGAAGGTGGTTCAGACAAGATAACAGCTTCCTTTTCAGGCCGTTTAAAAGAAGCTTTGGATGCAGAAACTTGAGGGCAATCTTCATTTAAAATACATCTCCTCTTTCCACACGAGGAATCACTTCTAATATGTTATCCCATAGATCATGTTTCATTGTGTGAAGGAGTCAGCTTTATTACTATTACATTTGTCTTTCAGTTCAACTCCGTGGTTTAAATGTCAGAACAACTTAAACATTGATATACAAATTTCGGTGTTTTGGTGTTTTGTTTTTTTTTTTTTTTTTTTTTTTTTTTTTTTTTTTTTTGAAGTGAAATAGCTCTTAATAATAAAACTAGAATTATAGCCTAAATGTATAAAATAAGAAATAGTTGGGAAAATACTGCTGGGATGTACCTCCACACTGTTAACTCATCTGCTACAACAGTCTTGTAAATGTCACACCAGGTTAATAAAAGGTTGTGCCAGTTTTAAAGTAGTAAAAGTATAAGTAAATAAAGCTTTTAAGTAAAGTTTTTAAGCTGTCCAACATGACACTTTCTTGAAAGTATCAGAGAACTGTGCCACTTGCTCAGGCTGAGAGAAGAGCCAAGGCAGCAGCTGTTTTAGCTGCCTCCCACCCAGCTTTACCCTCAGCTGCACAGTGAGATTTAGATGAAAGCTTGTCTGTAGCTCTCCTCAAGGCTGAAGCTCAAACGCTGATCTGTGATTAATAATCACAATTGGGGTGACACTGGAGTTTAGGCTTTTTCCCATGTGTGTTTGTGGTCTGTGCTGCACTGGAAAATGTCACAGTTGCAGATAATGAGTTGTAATCCTTTACCTTTCTGTAGTCAAAGCTGAGCTTAAATAATCCTTGGAGAGGCAGTTACTTCATGGGGTCTACTAGGAAGTTTTAGCCCCATAAACAAAAGTAAGATGAAGGGTTCATGTTGTTGAAGCAGGCTTATGTCTTGCAGGTGATCAGTGGTGATTGCCCCTAATAAACTCAGGAGGACATAGCAAGTCTGAAGTCTTTGTTTGTTCTTCAGTCTCCCGTCTTAACAGAATTTAACGTTGGTTCAGTGTTACATAATTGTTTGAAGTCTGAGTCTTAGGTAAATTGTCCAGTCGGACCAAGCTGAAGAGTAATTCTTTTACTGTAGCACATTTAGGAAGGGATACAGGTGCAAAATGAGGGATGCTGAGCTGCTCATAATTGACAACTGCCTGATTTCAGAAACTGGTGATCACAGCACGTTTTAGGCATTAGAACACAAAGGCACAGCAATAAATGTGATTTTTGACCAGTTATCTGGAGTGGTTGTTCTGTTTGATGTTGTTGTGCTAGCTGTAATGCCACCAGTTGAGAACTTGAGCTTCTGAATATATCGGACAATGTGCTCTGAGATCTGAAGTCTTAGAAATTGCATAGTAAGGCCTTACAACATGTTTGTCTACCAGGTTTATTTGCATTGATATCTAGTAAGGTCTCTACCAGGTCTTTCAAAAGGAGGAATCTAGAATGATGGAAGATATGATGGGTTAAGTATTCACTTCAGTTGTAGGTAAACTGTTTATTGAAAATGTTGTCTGGAGAAAACTGTGTGTGATGTAAATATCACTCTTGGGGCGTGAGGGGAAAGCAAAACTCACCAGTAGCGAAAGGTACACCTTTTTGCTTCTGTGAGGTTGCCTTTGTTCTTCCATTTTTACTACAGGCCCAGCTGATTTATTCTCTGAAAGTGATCAGTCTGTTTAGAAGATATGATCCTTAGACTAATCTTCTGCAGTAGAAGTTTGTGGAATGACACTTCAAGAAGTCAACAAGTTCCTTTACTGATACCCTAAAATATTCCTTCCCTGTGATTGTCCATGACTCTATCTGCTGCATTGATCCATAGATCTTGATGAGGGGCCAAGATAAAAAATTTTAGCTTGTTTTTTTATGTGCAAATCTTGAGCAAGTTGTTTGGACACCTATTAAATGGTAACCACCTCCTGCAACTTCCTGAGAGTCCTGAAATCTCATCTAAGTCCGGCCCAGAGTGGGAAACATACTGGTTGCCAAGAAATGAAAACTCTTAAGGGAATGTTTCTAAGCTTTTCCCTTTGTAGACACCTCAGATGTGCTGCTACAAGGAGGTCATTGTTTTATTATTTTGACTAACATAGCACAGATTACAGACAAAAATAGAAATTGTTAAGTACCTGCCAGTGCTTCTTGTTGAAATGGCTCCCTTTAAAGAAAATATTTAGTTGGATATAAAAACATATACCGATTAGGTAGCAATTTGGTAAAGGCATCTGGAAAATAAATGGAAATCCTTGAGATCAGTATCAGTCTCAAGAAGCGTGGGTATGATCAGTTTTACTGGATGGCGGGAGTCTTATAACCTCAAAGAGGAAAAAAAGCTTAATTACAGCGGAAATAAACCAGTTCAGGAAAAAAATCATAAAAGTGCTGTGAGTTAGGTCTGATCAAAAACACACCAATGAGAATACTGGCAAAAAAAAGACAGAGAAAGATTTATTGTGTCTATCAAGCATTAAGTTGCATTCTGAAACACTTGTGTTTCCAGTGGCTGAGAATTACTGGAATAAAACATTTACTTAGAAATGGAGTGAACACACAGCCATTATGCTGATTATGGCATGTTTGTAGAGAAAAGGGAATGTTTTGCAGGCAAGGATGGGTTATTGGACTGGGGTACATGATTGATTTCTTTTACTACTGTAGGCTGGATTTCAAAGAATAACTGTACAGTGCCAAACACCATGAAGAGCAGGATGCATCTTACCTGAATAGAACCTTTCAAGAGCATCCTAGGTATGTACAGAGTTGGAGCGAATCCCTGTCTGAAGGCGCTGTTCTCCCATTGCTGTCTGCAGGGGCTGCCCACACAGCTAGTATAGTCTAGATGGCAACACCTTGGGCAGATGAGTGGGGATGAGCTCTGTCACAAAATTCACAAAATGCAATAATTCCAAAATTTGAGCGGACCCTGCCTTTTTTTTTCTCCTTTTGCCCCTCAGATGGATTGTTTATTGTATTACCTAGTGCTGCTCTTTCCATTTTAGAAATCAAGAAGTCTAAGATTAAGTTACTAAAACCAGTTTTCTCAAAGATTTGATGGTAATAAGGTATTTAAATGTTAATGTTTGAGTGGTTTGGGAGTTCATCTACGTTAACTGTCTTGCAGCTGTTCATTTTTAAAGAGCTGTTCAGTTAATAAGATGATAGTGATAATAAAAAGGAAAGGTTTTAAGAAGTGATGGATCAGCTTGTAGCAAGTAGGGTTATTGATCCATGAATAATCTGAAGATAGTATTTAATCTATTTTTCTAAAGTAAATTGGTCAACAGACCATAAAATAAACCTGTGTTAGAGGCTACACTAAATTGGTGAAGTTATTGACAGTAAGGAAATAAGGTAAGTGGACTGGTTGGGATACATCCAGTACAAAGAAGCTAAGAGACTAAAAATCAGTCTTTGCTAAAAAAGGAAAAGGACAACTGTCATTATCAAAGAACTGTTATTGCTAAATAGCCTGAATGTACAAAACAGTACAAAACTGAAACTAGTCAAAGCAGGGTATTACTTATGGTCTGATTCAGAGCTTTTTGAATTATATTAAAAAGAGAACCCCTTGACTTGGGTGCTCTTTGCATCTGATTTAATTGTAGGAGACAAATAACATTTTGATCAAGTTTTAAACTGTTAACAAATTATCAAATACAGGGCAAAACATGAGACAGAACTCTGAGGGTCACTGCATTTGCATGTGGGGTATTTTTGGGTTTTGAGATTTTCTTATTTCCAAGATACTCAGACTTGAAAACCCCAATTTTTTTATTGTTCCCTTCAAATAATTTTTGCTTTGCCTTACTTTTTTTCAGGAGAACACAAGCATAAAGAAAAAAGCCAAGAACATGAACTGTACAAAGCATTTATGGGAAACATATAGGAAATCAGCTTTGATGTTGCTAATAAAAGAGCATGTGGAAAATCTAGCAATAGCATTGCAAAAATATTACACATATAAATCATTAAAAAGCAAACAGGTCCAGATGCTGCTGATAATTTCAGCTTTGTCTAATGTGTGAAGCAGGTGCTTTCTGTAGTGTGTACATGAACACTGGTTCTGTATTCATCTGATCTGGGATGCAACTGGAGTTGTACCCCTTCTGTGCAAAGAAACCAACCAGGGTATGAAGCAGGAGAGGACACATAACCTTGTGTCAGCACGTGAGTGCTGGATCTTGAGCACATGAGTGCTGGATCTTGTGTCCATCTTACATCATGGATCTGTGATGACACCACAGTCTTGGGACACAGGAAGTGTTGCCTTTTACCATGGTGTAAGACGTAGTTTTAATGCATTACCAGAAGATATTTCAGTATTATTATGTTGATGAGTCTAGTAGAAAAAATTCCTACTAGAACAGCTGGAGGAAAATCTAAATGCTTGTTGATTTTGTTTTTCTGATCATTTAAATGTTTCAAGTTTCCTTAATTTTGTTGAAGTGAGGTAACCAGCTTCAGGGTGATAACCTACTCCAGCCAGCACATGAACGTTCCCTCTGATCTCCCCGTTTAAAAGATGGACCTTAAAATTAATTTCTCATCTCTTTAGGGTAAAAAGGCTTGGGCTGTCTACTCATCTCCTGAGACTGGATTCCTACATCTGGAGACTAGATTCCTACATCTGACAAATTAGTCTTAAGTTCTCACTGCAGTAATTGTGGGGAGAGAGTATCAGGTGAGTTCTAAGTATCTGTTTAATTTATTTTTAAAGATCTTGCATTATTAAAGTTTCTGAGAATTCTAGACTTTTGTCTTGAAGTCTTGTAAATAGTTTTGGGGTTTTTTTCTGATTTTTACAACCTAAAATGCAGATCTGCTTCATTTAAATTTGTGACCTTGTATGAAAATCAATAATAGAAGATCAGATTTTAGTTCGTTTTCAAAATAAATATGTGAGTGAAAGAGGTAAAATCTATTTAATAATATGACTATATAAACATATGATAAGCATCTGAAAAAAATTGTTTTCTACAAATTTTTCTATTCTCTCACATAATTACATCTTAGAGCACCCTTGGAAAAACAGCTATGGGAATAAAAGAATGGTACTTAATGCTGCTAATGTACGGCAATGGTTGTGCTGCAAAGATGTCGGAGAATGTAATAAAAAATATCTGTTGTGATCTAAATTTAGTATTATCAGAATCTGGGGAAAATTATGACTGAGAAGTCATTAGGGCAAGAACAAAGTCTAGTGCTGCAGAGAAAATAGCTGGTGCCAAGCTAAAGGCATCTTTATTTACAGATGATTCAGATCTGAATAGTAGTTCAGAAAATTGCTCTCTAAAAATGGAAACCATCATCATATTAAACTTCACATGAAAGTGAGAAAACAGGAAACAAGAGCCCCAGTACTGTGGAAGCAGTCCATGTGGAATGGTCTCTCTCGTAATGTTGTTTAAAAATACATATATATTTACTAGGGGACAACTGAGTTGTCTGTATATGTGTGTGGTGGTGATGATGGGAGGGAAGTTTGTGGAAGTTGGTTGGGGACAAACATTATGAGAGGTGAAGGGTGGGCAGCCATAGCCAGAGAGCATGGTGATACATGTCTGTGATTTAAACAGTGGAACACTTGTGTTTTTGTCACGAAGAGTAGATTTTCTTAACGTAAAATAATCTTTTTATTGTAAATTATTGAACTTAAAAAATGTATGTGGCTGGAATGCTGCTCTGCATGTCACAGTTTCAGAAAAGTTCAGAATTTGACCTGGTTTTGGATCGAGGGTTTTCATCTGCCTTCACTTGCGATAAGGGGTTTATCCAAATCCCACGTTCAGATATTCTCAGATGCTGCCCTGCATTTCTGTTTGTCAGGCCCATGGGTTATGTTAAAGTTTTCCATTGCTTTATGCCTTTTGCCTGTTGTGGTTAGCTAAGTATGTCAGTCTGGATATAGTATACATTTTGGTGAAACTATTTTAAAATCGAATAAAGTTCTCAATAGTTTGGTTTTTTTTCAGAAAGACGTTCAGTGCATTGAAGTCTTGGTGCAATGTACATTTACATTGATCACCCTAAATTTAAGATCAACTGAATGTATCAGAAATATTCCACATAATTTATTTAAGAATTTTTAAAATAGCTGTATACCTTATGTGACTGTAATATGCCTTAGATATTTGATGGTTATGCAATCATGTTTCCACTCAGATTAAACTTTGACAGCCTTCAGTATGTTTTTTTCTGAACTGGGCCTGAGTCATGCAGAAATGTAAGTCCTAAGCATCACACCCACGTACGTACTTTTTGTGGAGCATCTTGAGTGGTTGTGAACTTGTTCATAGTCATTACTTTAGGGAACTAACTCTTCTTTTGATGAGAAAGTTATAGAAAAATTACAGAAGGCAAATAAACTGCCTAATTAGTATAAAACCTCAAAGCTAGCCCTATAGAAAGGATGATAAATCACACATCTCTCACTGTTCTGTGAAGTGAATCTTCCTTTGGAAAAAAGAAGACCTTTATAAGTCTGTTTTCATGTTTCTAGGTTGTACACAATGTGTAGTTCAATAGATTTTTGTAGTCAAAACAATAGACATTGCCCCCATTACCCTGCAGGTTTCTCTAAGTGTAGAACATCTTCAGTTGTTTTCTTTCCATTTGTTATTCCCTGTTTATGGTTCACATGAAAACACAGTCACTGGGGAATTGGAACATGGTTTTTATTATCTGTTTTCAGTGATGGTGTATGAATGCATAAAACATCTTGAATTTTGTAGCTAAGGTAATTGTGCAGGAATCTTGATAATGAATTCTTGTTTTGACTAGTAAATGATATGGTATGAAATTCATCATCATAGTGTCTAAAGCGTGCTCCAAGAAGTGGTAATTTTTCATCTAAGCAGCACTTTGAAGTACACTCTACAAGTTTCTTGTAGTATCTCTTGACAAGAGCAGATTGCAACTGGGATGATGTTTTGCTGCTTTTTTTAGTATCATCTTCTAAGCAAAGGCCGAGTTCTGTAGTTAAGCTGAGTGCTCTTCTGCTCAGAGCCATGTGAGTGTCCTTTTTCTCCCCTGGAAATCTAAGGTTGGGAAGAGAAACGATTACTGTAGTTGCTGACCCCAGCCGTCACCACAGTTTCTCTTTTCCTGCTTTGCTGCTGGATTGCTTCTAGATGGGTTTGCAACTTCTGAAAGATAAAGCTGTTTGGGAACTGGAACTGGAGAAACCAAAAGTAGTGCGGGAAGAATTTCTGATTTTTTTTTAGTTGGAAAATGAGGCAGTTCACTTTTTTTAGTAGTGATCACCAGATGGCACTGTTACATATGGTGTTGCATGTTGCTTTTTGTTTTCAGGGAAGGTCTTCATCATTATTATCTGTTGTTACCTGTGTCCCAAGACAATTGCTTCAGATGAAATGTAGCAATAAGCAAAGTCACTGCTATGTTGCCCCTATTTTGAAGGGATTGTTTAGACAGCGCTGCTTCCAGAGAACTATGAATTTGTACGTAGACTGAGCTTACTGCAAAGTGAATAATGATTATGTGCTATTCGTTATGGACACTGCATCAGTATTTGTGCAAATATGTGAGACAAGTTATAGACCACATTTGGAAAGTGATGAACATGGCTTCCACTGAACAGTGGTATTGTGTTAAAATTATCCAGTACAAGTCTAATTTTTACGCTTGTGTTCTTTAGAAATAGTCAAGATAATGGGAGAGCTGAGGACATCTCTGTTGTGCTCTTATGGGAACAAGGATTGGGTTTTTTTTAAATTTTTGTTAAGGTTCTTTATTCTGAGTTTTATTTGGTGTTTTGGAGCACTTATTTGTACTAGTTTGTTTCTTTATAGTATTTAAATTCTTCAAACCTTAAAGCAATTTTGTAGGTAAAGTTTTACTATTCCTACTCCGTTCTATCCCAAGCCTTAGTCAGTAACAATTTTTGTTGGAATTATTGAAAACCTGCTCAACTATTAAATACTGTGATACACTGATGTTAGCTTTCACCTATGCCTGTTGTACCGCGTGCAAATCCAATTTACTTTAATCAAAAGTAGACATACTTCACGTTTCAGTTACTTTCCATTTTTAGGTGATTTTTAACTGATGGATATGCAAAACAGCACAAAAAGACCTGTACTGCAGGGTCACATTTGAAAGGTGGTGTGTGAGAAGAACTATAAAGTCTACAGGTATTTAGAGCAGAATATAGCTAGATCTCGTAACTTTTTTTGAGAGGAGAAAAGGGTAAAAAAAGTCTGTTGAAGGAGTGTGCATTTATGTCCCTTCTATCATTTAAATCCTTATCCAGGATCTTGCAAAGTATGAAGTCAAGGAATAGGGGAATATCTTCTGATGAGACCTTTCACAACTGCAAGGCACTTAATTTGGCTTCACAGCTGTGATATGGGCGGCTGTTAAAGGTCTGCTTCTTCTAGGAAAATATTAAAGCTCTAGAAATCTTGTTTAATCTCCTTTAACTGTAATAGTGTATCAAACTGCAGTATCCTAAATGCCTCAGAGCAGACCAGGAAGTGGTCCTGTGGTAAGTGGACTGTTCTGGCACTTGGAGAGCATGTTCAGATCTCCTGGTTTGTCCCTGAGTAAACCACTTTGTGCCTCATCTGACATCAGGAAAAGGGGAGGGGGCTGCTGGAATATGTTAAATAAAAATTAGAGCTGGCCAGCATTCAGAATTTATTCATTGTGCATTTCTGGTTGAACTGGGACTAAACAATTTTTTTTTAATGATTTCCCACGAAGTGAACGTGGACAAATGATTAACTTTATAACAAAACACAGAACCTGTCATCACATCCACAGCGTATCCTAGCTGTCGGGTTTTGCTCAGCAACAGTGGCTCCAGGGATCAGTGGGCAGTGCTGGGACGTGGCAGCCTCCAGAGATGGCCTCCCAGGGGTCCTGCTCTGATGGTCCATGCTGATGGAGAAGGTGGGCATTCTTTGCTTTTTGATCAGCGAAGACCCCTGCTCCAGCCATTAATTTCAGCTCCCTTGCAAACATTTCTTGCTTACAAACAGATAGGAATTCCTCTTAGGAAAAAAAAATAAAAATCCTAACTGCCTTCTCTTAAGATTTGTAAGTGACCAGAGTAACAGAGATCATATAAACAGCTAGAGATACAGAAAGCTAGTAAATAAAATCAGCTGAATAGAAAGAGGTGATTTGTTAATGTATTGCATATTACATCTCGCCTCTCTTCAGGGCTCTTTCCAAACTGAGTTGGAGTGCTGCTTTCTTTGTCTTAAAGCTGAGCTAAGGAGAATAGCTGTTTGAATCCTTTAGATTGTGAGATGTTACATTCAGGGGTCTATTGAAGTCACTAGCGGTGACTTTCCAAAATCATGTATTGTTTCTAATTGAATAATTTTAAAGCATAACTGATTCCCTAGAACCACACAGCTGTAGGTTTTTCTAGTGAGTTGGTCAATGAAAGTGACAGTTATACTTTCGGTTGCTTTCTGTTAATCTGTAGACTAATATCTTAAACATGGAAAGGGATAGGATTTTTTTTTTTTTTTGTATGGGCCCTAAATGACATTAGAAGATAAAATTTTTAAGCTATTATCAGCTGAGGCAGAGTTGTGAACTGGTTAAATAACCTGAGAAATTGCATTTTATTTTCAGGAGCCCCTATAACATCCTCTTCATGCAGTTATGTTCTCTGATTCTTACGTACATTCCACAAAAATTCCACTGTTGTTCTTCTCCCCAGGCAGGCTTTTACAAGATCAAATGAAGTTAACAGGCAGCACATTTAAACCAAACTGAATTAGGTATTTCTCCACACAGTGAGAAGTTTAAACTCTGCAACTTGTGATTAGAAGATGATACGGATGCCAGAAGTTTACATGGCTTCAGTAAAGCAACCATGAAAGAACATCTCACTCAGAGCTATTAAAAACAGAATTACATGAAGTTCGGGAAGTCTGAGAATTGCAGATTGCTGGGGCTGGGAGGGTATCAAGGAGGTACCACTCTCCGGTTCTGTCTCATTCTCTTCTCCATGTGTTTGCTGTTGACCACTGTCAGAGGGTTGGGGGGGAACTTCCATCTGACCTATAGCTGTTCTAACACCATGCTAGTTCTGAGCTATTAGTATGTAAATATAATGTCTGGTGTTGTGAATAAACAAAATAATTGCTTTCTAAAACTGCTTTTATAGACTTCTATTTTCTTCCGGTGAGTAATCCTCTTGTATTTCTTGGAACTGTGATCAATTTACATATACGATCAAGGTATAGCTAATGATTACATATTTTAGAGCTGTAACACAAGGATTCAGTCTTTTAATTTGTATGTGTGTTCTTTTTCACCAACAGCACTTATGTATTGAAAATCTAGACTTCAGAACTGCTTCTCATAAGAGTGGTGTTAGAGAAGGTGAATTTAGTTAAAGACTCTTGAAGAAGGCAGTGTGAGACATAGAGAAGATTATTCTTTGTTTTGCACATATAGTGTTTTTCCATCAAACTCTTGAAATGCATACTTCAGAATTTTTATAAATCTATCTTGGTAAGGACATGAAGCTATGCTTTGGGGTTTTTTTAATGTGGTTTTTTATCTCGTGGTTTTTTTTATGGCTTCTTGAAAAGTTTGAAAAGTACATGGATACTTGGTAATTTCAGTAGGTAATAAGGCATGTGTTATGTCTGATCTGGCTCATACGTGACCTCTGTGTTTGGGTTCAACATTTGTACCTGGTCAAGTGAGTACTCAGGCCCTATATGGTAATATTGTAGGAAAAACTGTTACGTCAGCCTTCGTTTATAGACGCCTTTCAAAGCTGTGTTCCTCAGGAAACTCTGAGCTCTTTTTGGTGAAAATGAGATATATAAACTTGTTTCTGACAAGACTGACCCATCATAGTAGTTTACCTACTGTTGAGCATCAGAATAGTTTCAGGTCTCACTGTTACCATGTCCTGGTGTTATGGTGCATCAAATGTTATGGGTTACAAAGAACATCTGTCTGTCTTAGCTTTCATGTAATATTTTTTTCCAAACGAAATGCCACCGCTTCAGGGTGTCACGACCTCTTTTCCTCATTTTCCACAATCCATTGCAGTTGTTGAAATGCAGGCATCCAGGCCCCAGTCCTTCTCTTGGGAGGTGAATTTGTCAGTTTGTGCTGGGAATGATGTAGGTGGAAGCCATTTGAACCACTCAGAGAAAAAAATCTAGCCTGGCTTCTTCCTGTTGTTGCTGCCAGTAAAAAGTTAGTGAAGTCTGTGCAAGGCACTTTAGCATGGTGGTGGGTGGTGTAATGAATGTATGGATAAGCAGAATTAATTCCAGGCAAGTTTTGAGGGGAAGCCTGAAAAAGTTTTTAATGATTTTGCATTTGTCCTTGCCAGAAACCCTGACAAGGTGTCAGTAAAATATCTTTTATTTCTGTTTAACATGGATATGAAAGATGTGCACTATGGATTTTTAGTAAGTTTATTTCTGATGGAAGATACTGTTTTGCTTCTCATGAGTTGTTAAATAGCTTGCAGACTAACAGTCAGTTAAGAGGTTTGCTTGGAGGAACTGGTGCTGTATATCTCTCTTTCCTTGGATGGGCATGAATTCTGTAAATGTAAAATGGTCTGCTTACTTTACAGATCAATTGGTCTCTGCTGTTAAAGACCAGTAACAGTTGGTTGTTCTCTTCATGGCAAGTTCCTGGAAGGTTACTGCCAAGGTTTGGAGGCGGTAGCTAACTGATGGCTTCCCATAAGCTCCTCTGCTTCCCTGGGCTGTGAACTGGATTGCAAATGGCCTGCACAGGGTAGTTCAGGCCACAGCTCCCTAATTCTTAACAGGACCAGTGTTGAGTAAGTGATATTTATATAAATATTAAGAACTCTAAAAAATGGTGTGGAACAAATATTTATGCTGTCAGATGAAATCTTTGATTTCCCTGATTGGAGAAATTTACATGGTGCCAAGCACTGACTGTTAAAGAACAATGTTGGAAAAATGCTGGGGTTGGTCTGTTTTCTATAAAACAATTACATTCCTAAAATAGATATGTCGTCTCTCTTGTTCATACATTTCTTGTTGCTGTTAAAGTACACACTGTTTTGCTTTAGCACCTGACACTGCCTTTCATGCATTGCTTGCAGTCCCAGTAGAGCTGAAAAAGCTATCCCTTTGTCCAAGAATTTTGCTTACTCCTCATTTCCTCCTTCAAGTTTAATTAGGTCCAAAAAGTCTGAAACTTTGAAAAGAAAACAGCAACTTATTTTGAGAAGGAGTAGAATATTTGCCCCCTTTTTACCTTGTCCTTCATCCAGGTTTCCCCTGCCAGACAATCTCGGCTGATGCTGGCTGCCCACTGCAGTCAGTAAAACCATCTGTGGCCATGTGTTCAGCCAACATCTCGTATTAGCTGGCAAGTGGAGTGCTTCTGCCCTGGTGGCCATTTTATATAGTTTCTCTACATGCCACCTGCATGTGTGCTTTAGGTATTGCCCTCGGCTGTGGCTCAGCATTCAGCTTGCAAAGTGACTTTAAGTCTTCCTTTTCCAACCAACCGTATTTTCTTCCAGCTGTGGGGTTCAGGACTTAGTTCTTGCTGAGTTCATGGGAGATGGAGTGGAAATGTGCTTTAACAGCACATTCGTGCCGCTCCGTGTTTTTGGGCTGGCTGGGGACCTTTCTAGATCCTGATTTAGACTAGGTTCCAAGGTTTTCTCTAGTTTATGTTAAGCCATAACATTTTCCTAAGGGTTATTAGAGAAGCAGGAGACTCAGACATACTCGTGAGTGTCTGCAATCTTCTGGGATGCCACTGTATTCTGAAACTGAGGTGTTCATTGATGTGTGGGAAGCAGAAGAGGCATATGTGGTACCTGCCTTTGCTGGTTACATAAATTTTCAGAGCCCTTAAGATGTTGGGATTCCCTGATGTTCTTTTTAAACCCTTTTTTTCAGACCTTTTGAGTCTCACATGTTGAGAATGAAACTTGCACACAGGACTTCTGCCTCCTTTCCTGCCATTATGTGTGCATTTAATTAATTTCTCATGCCAAGGGGGATAAATGAACTAGATATATTGTAGCTTGATGAGCTTTATAGCTACCTGATTTCCCATTCAGGGAAATATTGTTTAAAATTTCTTTGCACCTGATAACAAATGATTTGTTGCATAGCCAGCCCCAGCTAGGTCCTTCTAGGCTGTGTCCAAATAGCCCAGTGTTCATTTTGCTTGATAAAAGGAGCACATCTTACAAAGAGGAAAGCCCAAGAGGAGATGACAGCCATTTTTGCAGTTGTCAGGGTAAAAAAAAAAACAACACACAAAACCTTTTCCCTTTTTATGTCTTTTTTAAATTTTTTCCTGAAACAGAGTCAGGTATCAGTTAAATGTGAATGTATTTAGAAACTGAATGTTGTAAAAGTAGCTTACATAGTCTTTTGCAATATAAATATTGCCTCTGGGTAATGAAGACATTTCCAAAGCAACCCAGAGCACAACTGCAGTTACTGTCTCTAGAAGACGCACTATCCTGAGAACAAAAAGGACCAACTTTGGGAACCAGAAACCTTTTGACAAATCATTGTGAGTCTCTCTGGTGACTTTTGCTACCAGCATAAAGATTTTAAACATCCACTCATTGAGCCTCTGAGGCAATATAGAGTGACATATGCATCAGATTTGGGTTTCAAAACTACTAATGTTCACATTTAACCAAAACAGGCTTAATTCAATCTTGAAAAATGAATACAGTGCGAGATTTTTTTCTTGTGAGGTAATGTCTTTTCCAAGGTTTTATTTTGTGTGCAGAGCATTGAATACTAATACTAATGCATCCTGCCACAACAGTGGAATGAACGTCTGTGCTGAAGAAGTGTGGTCAGTGCCAGGTGCAGTAGGTATCTGTCCTCTACACTTTCATGATCCCCACCCCAAGTTATTCCTCTCCCTGTCCAGATGTGGGATATGAATGACTGGAAAAGAAGAGGTGATGCTTAGTAAGCAGAACAGATTCTGCTCCCTGGTGGCTGTAGCCAAAGTAAACAAACTAGAGTAATTGCCACCACAGGCATTTTACAGTAGATCTGCGTTTTTATTGGTGTTGTTATTAAAGTGCTACAAATGTTGTAGGCTGCTGTTGGAGATGAAATTCCCCCTTCCCCCAACTTCTTAGTTGCTGTCTGTCACTAAATGCTATTAAGTTTATCATCTAGCAAAATCAGACGGTGCAGGAAGCAGTCTGAATGTTAATGTTAACCTATAATAGGTTTTAAATGGCTATAAAGAAAAATTAGACTGCAGTGGGACAGGAAGGCTAGTTTACCTTAACACAAAATAAAGGAGGACATGTTGCCCTGATTTACTTATATGTAGCTGTTATGTGCTCTTTAGGGAGGAAACTGGTGTACCAAAGCTTATACAGGCAGGAAAAATGTCCTCTACCTCACTCTGTACAAATGACATAAAGGCTCTTGGTTTAATTAAAGAGTAAATCCATAGGTGCTGCATGTATATATTAATGCAGATGTCATGCTGGCTACCTTTTATATTAGTTCCTTCTAGAATAACAATAGAGCTGTAAAAAAGAGTATTCTGAAATGTGCTACGTCTTGTTTGGTTTTGAGAGTGGTGCTTTTTTTCAGCAAGTCCAATGTGATTCATATTTGCACTGGAAATGTGAAGGTAATGAAAATGGATCGTCTGTCATTTGGGAGTTCCCATACTGCCTGGGCTGGTCTAAAACTTTTACGAAAGTGTGTGGAAAAGTCATGCGTGAGCCCAGCTCACTGCTTCCAGCTCTCTCCGTGTTTGCTGCTGAGCTCCTCTCAGCCAGCCAGCTCCTGGCATGGTCCTCATGCCAGAATTTGAAATGCAACTACAACAGAAAGTGTGTTGGGTCCCTTAGTTTACAGGAGGGCATAACTGAACCCTGTAGGGAAGTCAAGAAAGGGTCACTGGTATGTGATGAAAGCCCAGTGGTGTAGGAGAAATTAGTGTAGTTTTTTCTGATTGCTCTGAAATTTTGGGAAAGGTCTTGGTTAATGACATGTCTGTTCAAAATAAATGCTCAGAACCATTATAATGTGAGCCTGCAATTTGTAAAAGGGATTGCTGGAGACTGGGAGAGGACTGATTACTGGCACCGTCAAGTGTCTCATTTTGCTCCTTTGGGATGTCTGAACTGTGAATGTGGTGGGGTCAGCAGGGTTCAGGATGGGCAAGCTCTGCTTTCAATCTCTTGAAGCTGGGGGCACTTTAGGCTGGATCCAGGCATTTGCTTTGGTTGTGGACTGCTTGTGAGTTTTATATGCATTCTGTTGAAACAGAATTTTACTTTTTCTTTCTGTATCTTGTGGGGAAAAAAACCAAACCACCTGTAGATCAAAAAGATTAAGCATAGTTCTAATACGTTTTATTTAAATCATTAAACAATTGAGTGTAAACTCATTCTAACCCGTCTTAATACGTTCTTTAGCCAATTCTAAGAATACAGTTAATTAATTTATTCTTTAAAAAAAAACCAAAAAAACAAAAAAACAAGAGTTGTACCGTGGTAAATCAGGTATATTGCTTAGCTCAGTCTCCTTAAAGAAAAATCAAATTATTGTCTACAGTCTCAAACAAAGCTTCTGAACGAATTTTAAGTATTTATTCAGGGTTGTACTCCTCCTGAAAGATAAAGTTTCCCTATTTAGCTAATCAGCTTCCTTCTTTTGCTGGCGATATCCAGCATTGCACACAATACACTAGATTCCCTATTATTAGTAAAAACATACTAAATTCAGTGTTTCTGTATCTGGGTGAAATTGAGGATCTGTGGTTTAAGGATGTTAGACTAGATAGACAGTTTAATTGTCTTTTCAGACCTGTGGCATAGGTGCAATCCACCTTAGATTTTGTGTTCAGTCACAACAGTCCACAAGGAGATATGGGAACCTGCTGGAGCAGTTCATCCCAAGGTCTGCATCTTCTGACCTGAGGGGCCCTACTGTTGAGTGATCCAGATTAATAATTAGACTCTAATTGAGATTCTTAAAATTAATCGGAAACAAGGGTTATGCAGAAACTGAATGGGGTAATTTCTAGTTTTGTAGGACTTCTGAACTTTGAAGACATTAAAAAAAGATTTATGTGATTCTCTAGGCTTGTTGAAACTTTCCAGTGTTGTTTCTGTTGCTTTTACTGTTGAGTTTTATGTGTGATCAGACGTATAAACGTGCAGGGCAAAATCTGCTTTGGCAGACTGCACCAAGTCTTGTATTTACAGTTGGATTGCAATTTAAAATGTTTGTTTGTCTCTGTAGCCTTTAGACAGATAGTGAGGACAGCCTTGAAACTGGGTTAGATTGTGAGTGATGTTGGATGCCATCACCTTTGTTTTATAAGCTTCAAAATGTAGGCATGTTTTCCACATGCTAGCAAAATGAAAGCAGGACTGAAGTACACCGGGGATTACATACAAAGCAGATTTTATTCAGCCAAACCTACAAAGGTAAGAATGAAAGAAGAAAAAATCTGAAGGTTTTGGTCCTATAACTGTAGAGTTTTGAAAATCTACTTTTAGGAAGATAAAAGATACAGAAAGCCTTTAAAACTGTAATACTAGGGTAACTTGTTGGCAGTGACCTAGTGAACAGCAAATAAAGGTAGTAGATTAATCCATTCTGAAAATTCTAAATTTAAAAAATTCTAAAAAAAAAATATCTCCCGAAGTCATGCCATTAGAGCCGATGGAGTTGTTAAGTCAGGGAACCTGAGACAAGCCAGTGTCTGCTCTCAATTACGTTGACGTGAATTGGGATTAACTCCACTGAAGTGAATAGTTTTGTGCTGATAATATGCCGCAGCAAAACTTCACCCACTGACAGTCAGTCATTCTTTGTATTGCTCTGCTTTACCTGGGATGGATATGGCTTCCTGTTGCTTTTGAAGATGTCTGTGCCAGATGTGTTTTCTACGTCACAGTGGAAACTGGCACAGGCAAATTGCTGACAACTTTTGTGTTTTTAAAAAAGGATCTTCATGGTAATGATTAAGCAAAATGTAACTAAAGAGAGAGATATTAATGCAAAATGAGCCCTACTAGTGCAAAGAAACCTAAACTCTTTTTATTTTATTTTTTTTTATGTTTTTTTTATTCAACATAAAATGTTAGGAAGTAATTGTCAGTGAGCTTGTTTTTGACATAATGTAGAGAGCTGGTCATTGTACAATTTGTATGTAGTATTCAAATATACCTCTACTAAAGTTTTGTCTTTAAAATGCTAATGGTTGGACTAAGTATTTCATCCAGTATCCGATGTTAAGTAGTCTGCGCAACATGTTTGTTTTTGAAATCAGGTTATTTAAAATTACAGGTTATAAATTTTTAATTATTGATGAAGTAGTTTTCAGATCTGTGCCAATTTTTTTGGTTGAGCATGTTTCAGGTTGGGATATTGCCTCTGACTCCTTAGTGATGCTGCTCCAAGTGTCAAGAAAGCTTGGGAAGTGGTGGGAGAAAATAAAGGGAGTCTGTGTGGCAGAAAGAAAAGGGGATGAGCAGAATGTTATTTGACCTGAATTTTCACTTACATAGTCTGTGGCAAATGTAGTTTTGAAAAAATACAGCCATGTATAACTCTGCCAGTAGGTGAGATTTTGTTTTATATTTCTTTGCAATGGATCAGGGAAAAGCCAGAATCTTCTGTTTATATATCTGTATTACAACAACAGGAACTTTTTCATATTTCATGTATCTGCTAAAAAAGCCTAGTAATAAAGAGAACAACAATAAGATGCTCAATAAAGAAACATCAGCCATTTCACAGTTAATTTCACTTTCAGCAGTATATGAAATATCTATGTTCTGACTGAAATAAACAAATTAGAGTGTATAAATCAAGGAGTTATGTTCTTGCTTCATTCCAAGAGCCCATTTCCAGGCTGAAATAAATTTAAATAACAGATCTGTATATACTTTTGGTCTCTTACTAACAGCTTTACATGCTAGCTGTTTGCTTATGATAATTAGAAGTTG
Source organism: Pterocles gutturalis (assembly GCF_000699245.1). Classification (NCBI taxonomy): domain Eukaryota; kingdom Metazoa; phylum Chordata; class Aves; order Pterocliformes; family Pteroclidae; genus Pterocles; species Pterocles gutturalis. Next base: position 79,064 of record NW_010128933.1, on the reverse strand, counting down.
TAATAGTTTTCTGAATTCCACCTCTGTGTGTAAGTGAGAATTTATGGAATTTCTTTTAAGTCTACAGCTTATCAGTTTGCTTTACTGTAAGTCACTCTTGAACAAACAGCTAGCTCATGAAACACTGTTAGAACCAAAATGAAATACCTGAAATATCTTAAAATTCATTGTCCAATTTATCCTAGAAGCTGGGAAGGATGAGAAAGAAAGTGATGTGTTTATTTCCATTTTTAATTATTTAGGAATACTTCATGAGACTTAAATAGACATTGGTGTGATAGAAACGTTAACTACTTAGTTTAGTAAAATCAATTAGTAAGATTAGTTGATAAAATTAAAACATTTTAACAGATTAAATGCAATTTCAGCTTTCATGGTAACTGTAAGGAGAATGCTAGATCACAATTGTTATTTGCACTACAGCAGTAAAATCGAAATTAGTTGCATTATTGTAGATTGCATTCTTTCGGGTACTTGCACACTTTTTGGTCTTTCAGTAGGCAATTTGAAGTCTTTTAGGAATTTATATGAAAATTAGATTCAGAAGGAGCAAAAATAAAATGTCTAAGTCCCCAGCTTAAAGATGCTGCACAGGACAAACATCAAAAGTCAGCAACTTTTTTTTTTTTTTCTTTTTTCTTTTTTGTAGTTTATCCACTGTCATGAACTTAGGATAGAATGTGAGTCTTCCTGGATCAAGCATACCTCCAGCTGTAGACTTTCTTCAGTTTGCTGGGAGGTGATTGCCCTTTGGAAGTCCATTGAAAGCTCAGCATGTCATAGCACGTTCTAGAAAAAATTGTTTGAGGAGAAAAAAGAGCGTGCACTAAAACCACAAATATCATTGCTATCTTTCTTTAAGGTAGTCGAGGATAAAGGAAACATGAAAAAGGAAAAGGAATTTTGTGTGTGCTGCTTAAACTACTTCTGCCTTGCTCACCCTCATGCCCTGCTTCTGTTGCCTGCTACAGAAAAGGTGACTCCATGTTCCACAGCAGAGGCTTCCCTTATCTGTTTAAAAATTGTGGAATCCTGAATGTCAGATGGAAAGTGAGATTGAATCATTGAATAATTTAGGCTGGAAGGGACCAGAGGCAGGTGTCTGGTCCAAGCCCAGTCGAAACAGAGCTGACTTTGTAGTTAAATGCAACTTAGAAGGCAGTTGAGATTGCCTGGGGCCTTTTCCAGGCAAGTATTGAACAGCTCTAAGGATGCAGAGCAACATGTTCCAGTGTGTGACCACCCTTTCTGTAAGAGTGTGTTTGTGTCGTTTTATTTGTTCTTGATGCCTGATAGTAATTTCCGCTTTGCCGTCTTGCACCCTGGATCCGTTGTCCTCTTGTCCTTTTGCTGTGTACCTCTGAGAAGATTCTCTCTGTTTTCTTGTACCTGGTACGCTTCTTTGGCTGCCACAACGTGATGGTGCTTGTACTGTATTCCCTTTTGCCTGCCTGCGTTGGAATGATGGTGAAGGTTTAGTGAGTTAATGTCTGCACAGTGTTTCAAACGTCTGCAGAACTTCATAAATACAGATTATTTAGCTGCTGTCTCGGTCATCTTGCTGTGGTAATTTGATAGGACTCTTGAAACAGCTATTCTTTACAAATAAATTCCTAGACTAGCATGAGATGGGAAGGAATGTAATGTACCTTCCTGTGTAAAATGGAAAGCACACAGCAGCAGCCACATGAATTGCATCAACATCAAATTGTTCCGCTGCTAGTATTGTGTATATTGCTGCTCTGTAAATTATTTTACACTTCTATCCCAAATCTTTGGTACCTCTGGAACTGTTGCTGAATCTTTTCCAATTATCCAGAACCTTGTAACTTAATATGCCCAAGTTGTAAAAAATGGCTGTAAAATGCAGGTTTAATAAAGAATTGCATAAATAAAGAGTAGTGAAAGGTGCCTGAAACGTGATATTCTGGCTAGACACTAGAAAAGATGCTGGAATTCAGTTTGGTAATGAGTTTGTAGACCGAGATTTGCAAAACCACTTCCCAGACACTCTGGGAAAGCAAACTCATTTAGACATTAGGAGTGTTATGGCTGCTGAAGAAAAAACATGGGTGTCGGTGACTGGAAAAACAACTTCTTGTGGCTAATGATCTGAATGTGAGAGCTGTTCAACATGCAGAATATTTGTGAAAAGGTAGAACATTACTTTCTCATTGCCTCACATTTGGTATGCATTTCTTAACATGTTAATTAAATTGCAATGCACTGCTCCTATAACATTAGCAGATATAAAAGCATTGAAAGCCTTTTGCCAGACCTTAACAACTGAAGCCAAAAGTTACATTTACTGTATACAGGCTTTTTCCTTTGTATCAGAACCTCATTTTGTATGTATCAAAAATACAGTACTGAATTCAGCCTCTTTACATTGCATTTGGATACAAGCATCCAAAATCAAGATAGGAACTGAGATTTGTCTAAAAGCCTTGTGCTGACTTACTGCTACAGGATATTGAAAAATCAGAATTTTCAGTATATGAATAACTCTGATGTTTAAATATTGGTCTTCTTCCAGAACTGGAAAGAAAGTCAAGAGTAGGTTCAGATCTACTAACTTTCTCAAATAATATGTTTGATTTTGTTTTGCTTGCATACTGACCAGCACTCATTAAGACTGACACTCCGCCAGTTCTGAAAGGTGTAATTTCCAATCTTTGAGACAGGGGGGAAAAAAAATCATGGAAAAGAAGTCTGAAACCATCATAAAAACAATGAAAACATTTATTTTCCTGCAGAAGTCTTAATGTCCCCATCTTCAGCTCAGAATCTGGAAGGCTTTTTGAGCCTGGTCACCGCCAGGGCTTCTGCGTTTCTGCCTCGGAACTTTGTGGAAGAGTTAACACAGATGTTCATCACCCCAGTCAGGATGCATATGGCCTTCAGCTTCTCTACAGTGATCTGTGATTTTTTGATGACCTCATGCCACCGACATCAAGGCAGTCTGTACAGCAAAGCTGTCCTATGTTGAGGACCCCAAGAGTCCCGGGCTCTTTGATTCCAGGGTCCTCTAGGCGATGATGCTGACTTAGAGCTGTGAATGTGAAAGAAGCTTAGGGATTCCTATTTCTAGTTTACTAAGGAATCCATCAGGAAACCAGGTAAGTTCTCCCACTTTTTCTAAAAAGCTGAAATAATTTTTTTATAAAAAAATTTTCACTTAGAACTTCTTTCATAATGACACTGTCAATACTTATCTGTTAGTAAGGTTAGGAAGAAAAAATTCAGATGCACTTCTTTTCTTTTAGAAGTGTTCTTAAGCCCTTTTTAGCAGGCATGTACATTTCTTCTATGTTAGCGTGAAAGGAAGGCCACGATTCCTGTGTTAATCTGCAGTTAAGAGACTCTGGTTTTCTTATTAGCAGTTGCAGTCCGTGATCTGGCCATGCCTCCCACTGAAGCATTACAGGTGTGTTATGATTCATCTCCATTTCCCATTTGTAGGAGTTACTTGATACATGATAGTGTACATTCCCCTTTTATACTTTTACGTATTAGTTTGCTACATTCTTTGATTTGTGAACAGGAACAATCAAAATGCGCATTCCCTAATTTTTCACAGGTATAGACAGCACGGTATAATATGTTTGCTACATTAACATCTTGATTTTTCTTCTTAAGGATTTTGTTCTAAAATTAACCTTTGGATTTGCAAGTGTGTGATCCACAGCCAGAAAAGGTGTTTTGCCATCTGGATGAAATAATTCAAACCTGAAATGTCATACTTGAAATAATGTACTTGTCTCTTCTCAGTATCTGGAGAGTCAAATCCTGGCTTGAGTCAAACTGAAAATTAATTTGCTTTTTTCACAAATTTGTCACATAATTTGATATGATCATGCAGTTCTTCTCAAAAGAAGCCTTGCAGTGGGACTGTTCACCTTCAGGGCTAAAACCATGGCAGATTGATATCTACTGGGAGACTTGTAACCAGCATCAACCCCTTCCTCGGGGTACTGTGTTCAGCTCTGGGACCCCCAACATAAGAAGGACATGGACCTGTTGGAGCTAGTCCAGAGGATAGCCATGGAGATTGTCAGAGGGCTGGAACACCTCCCATATGAGGACAGGCTGAGAGAGTTGGGGTTGTTCAGCCTGGAGAAGAGAAGGCTCCAGGGAGACCTAATAGGAGCCTCCCAGTACCTAAAGGGGGCTACAAGAGAGATGGGGAAACACTCTTTGTCAGGGAGTGTAGTGATAGGATAAGGGGTAATGGCTTAAAGCTGAAAGAGGGTAGATTGAGATTAGATATTAGGAAGAAATATTTTCCTGTGCGGGGGGTGAGGCAGTGGCCCAGGTTGCCCAGAGCAGCTGTGGATGCCCCATCCCTGGAGGGGTTCAAGGCCAGGCTGGATGAGGCTTTGAGCAACCTGGGCTAGTGGAGGGTGTTCCTGCCCATGGCGGGGGGGGTGGGACACAATGATCTCTAAGGTCCCTTTCCACCCAAACTGTTCTATGATTCTATGGTTTGTGGCTCCAGAAGTGATAGGTTTTTTTCCTGTCACATATGTAAAAGAAACTTCAATACAGTGTTGATGTCAGTGGATCTGTGCCAGCTTAACAGCAGCTTAAGATTTGTCATAAATTTCACATGGAAATGCAAGAAGCATACACAAAGAAAGGATTTGTGTTGCTAAATATAGGCTGTCTTGAGAGTTCTAGGTCTAAAATGTAGCAAAAGTAACAGGATGCAACATTTTGTCTTACTAAAAGTATCCACTGAAATTAATAATCATCTGTAATGTTCAAGAAACACAGGACCAAAGACCATTTATTTTCAGTTGCGTTAAGATGAATTTCTTGAAATCTTGAAATAGGAGCACTGCTTCTAGGCAACAACATGTATCTATAGGTGTATTTTATATATGTTTGCATGTATAACAAGTTAGGCCTGTGTCAGACAGACTCCTACAGACGTTCATGTTTCTGTAAAACACTTGCAGCTTGTGCACAGATATACATGATTTGTAAATGCTGTGGTACAGAACTGAAATAACAGAATTTTCATTACAGACGGTTTTATCACGTCTTTACATAAAATTTCAAAAACAAGTGCTAATGTTGAAATTGGCTATTAACCAAAATGTTTGCTGTCAAATTAAGTGTTCCCATCTGAGATGATAAATGGAGGCTAGATGGCTATAAGCTGTGGCTTATGAAAAAGAGTTCTTTGACATCTGGCTCTAACATCTGGTTTTATAATTGATGCTCCAAAGCAAATGGAATATGTACTTTAAGGGTTTGTTTTTAATTAGTGTTCAGAAGTCGGTAATTCTGCATCATATAACTCTAATACATTTACAGAAGTCTGAAAGAAAAGACTTAATTCACACCAATAACTGTAGGTATAAAACCATAAAAAAACCTAGTACTTTAACATTTAACACTGGGCAGCAACAATGTCCAGGGAGAAACAGGAGGGGGCGATTTTAGCACCTGTTCACTGCCTACCAAAACAATACTTAAGGGCATGCTCTTCTTCTACTCAAGATTAAAGGAAAATGAGCCTGGTAGTTTCATCATTACTGTTACCATTTTACTTCTGTGTGTTTAAGCTAAAGACAATTAGGAAATCTTTGTCTACCAGTCTTTACCAGTTTGTCATTTGATTTCAGATGGAGGCCTAGAAGAAGGTGGAATTCAGGAATTCCTTCAGAACAAGGAAATTCTGAAGGTCAGTTTAAGAACAGTTTTTTTATGCTTTAGAGGTGACACACAGGGTTAGAAAGAAGTAATGCTTTCTTGATGTCCTCTTCTGATATTCAAAGCATCCCTAATTAAAAGAACAAAAAAGGCTGAAGAGGAAGGAAGGGCCAAAAGTGACTGCTTAACCAGAATGCGGTTGGTAGACATGGTAGCGTATGAGCCCTGAAGGTTGTAGCACTGCGTGTGTTGCAAAGCAGCAGCTGTGGGCAAGCCACGCTGCTGCTGCCTGAGGCGCTGTGCGGCGTAAGCTTGTTTTATTGGGAGGCTGTGGGAGGGTAAGTCTGTGCCTGTAGATGTCAATTGGCGGAGACCTGCCAAGCTATCTGTGCTATTGTGTTTTCAGTCCCATAAGGTGGTGATGTTCACAACATCAGACATTTTATTGTTGGATCAGAACAGGGTCAATGAAAAGTCTACATTCATTATCAATATGTATATACTTTAGGACTCAGCCTGTGCTGTAAGTTTTTCTAGTTTTAGGTGTATTAACTGGAAACCAGGAAGATCGTATCTTCCTCTCTCCCTGTTACTAAGGTCTTGTTGCCAGCAAAATGCCTTGCAAAGCTACATCTCAGCGGTCCTGTTGTTACCTTTGGTTATATCTTTATGTGACTATTCCAGCATATTGTCTCTTAACAAGGGAGACTCCTGGCATAGGTTTGTTGGCTGACTTGTTCTGTAATGTAGATACGCCTGAACCCATTCTATTTTCCAACAATAAAAATGTTAAAACTGTCATGAGTATTCACACTGACAGTCATAAGAATTATAGCTTAGAAAGCTTCTGTCTTTTCCTGTGTAAATTCCTCAACTTGGATAGTTTATTTGACTATATATCGAAAAGCTTAGTTTTTAAAAAATAAACTGGGTTCTTACTAGTACTGAGATTTATGTCATAAAAGTCCACGTGCTATTATTCATGTGGATTTATGGGGAGTAGCTCGATACTGAGGAAGATCTCTAAGTCAAGAAAAAAACCGGACAAGGACGTACATGAGGATTTAATTTCAGTGAGGCTGGTCAGTGTTTTTTCTGATAGGTCCTTTCTCCAGCTCCACAAACCCACCCAACAAACCTGAAAGGTTCTCAGGGTTTCCAGTAAATGTTGTGCTTCTAGTAAGAATGATTTATATCCTTTTAGTTTTCCAGTGATTACGCTCTCCTCTTCTTGACTTTTATATTTTTGGCTTCTTCAGTGCACCTAAAAGCAGGCTGGAAAAAAGGGATGGTTTCGGAGAGTTTAACAAGGGAAGTGCTCTGTTGTGCTGCCAGCAGCTCTGAATAGTAGATATTGTTTCCCAGCTGTAAGAAATATATACATTTTATTTTACAGTACACAAAGAGAAATTTTTCGTAGCTTTGCAGACAAACCAATTAAATGCAGCTCAGACTTTCTGGGTCAAGGATGGAGGTTACATGTTACTGTCAAAGTCACTGGGATTGACAAAAGCACTTCCTGAAGTTTTCTTTCTACTGAGAAAGAAAACCCTTCCCTGAACCAATTTCAGTTGCTTTTCTTTATGTTTATCAGGGCGATTACTTAGGATGAACTTTTAAATATCCCTCAAAACACAGAAGCTGAAATATTGCCTCAAATTGGCACCTTGTCTCCAGCAAGACAGAACTGGCTGTTATAAAATGAAAGTGCAACAAATCCTTTAGTAGGTAATTATAGAATGACCTGACTATAAGGAACAAGTTCTTAATCCTAAATTCTCATAGATGATAAGAGAATGCAGAACAACAGAAAGTCCATCCTGTTTTTTTGTTGTTGTTTGTTTTGTTTTGTTTTAAATCCTATGTAAAGGTGTGCATAGGTTGCTTCTGAAAGATCAGCTTTGCTAGGATTATTTTGGAACATGCACCTTTTAAAATGGCTCTGCTTCTTGGATGTATCACTGGCTGTTCTAGGTAACAGCATCTTTCCGGTAAATTTTAGCAAGAAACTTCTTTCAGAGGTATCAGGATATCATCAAATGGATGGCACTATTTCTCTTTAATGGAGTGTTCCCTTCAAGACCATGAGTACAGTATAATGACCACTGAGTGGTTATCTTCACTGCTGTCTATTTTTTTTCTAGCCCCCTCTTAAGATCTATTTTTATTGATAATGTGATTACAAAGTTCAAATTTACAGGGTTTGAAATCCTAACTTAATAAGTACGATGGGTGAAGTATATGCTGTGTGAAGAATTGCATTCCAGTTGCATGTCAGGATCCTTCTAATCTCTATCCCCTCATCTCCAGTTTTTGATCATATTTCCTATTCTCTGGTTAATTAAAATCTTCTTTCATAGTCTGTTCTTTAATACAAAGTATATCTGACTATAAATTTAAAAGAGTCTCATTTGCTTACGACTCATGTAATATACAGCCAGTGTAAAAGGAAATATAAATTATTTTGGTAATAATCTGGCCTTCCTACCTCCCTCTTTAATCCAGTAGACCATATGTGTAGTTCTCTTTTAAGTCAATCCAAGAATATTTTAGAGAAAGAGAAGAGGAGGTCATAAAGTATCATAAGACCTTGACTTCAAAATTATTTTCAAATTAGACCAGTTCAGAACATAATGATAACCGTGATAGGTTTCATCTGCCTACACTGGACTCTAGAATAGAGGAACAAAAATCTGAAGATTGAGGTTTTTTGGTGTATTTTAAAACCAAAAAGCCCTTACTTAGCTTGTGTGCACAGCTGAATGTATTTGTATAAGTATTATTCTGCCTTTCAAAATGGAGAGGTTTTAGGTTGACAGCTACAAGCTATCATTTATTGCTTTCATTAAATATTGAAAGTTTATTTTACTGTGTGAATTATTTGTTTAACTTTGTATTTTATTTCCTGTTAGGGTAATGTGCAGGAAAACCCACTGCAGTTCTCTGCAACCAGGCAGCGATCCTATGTCTCTTAAATCCAAATTTTGCACTTGAGTTGCAAAACCATCCTTCCGAAGCTATGACTGTTTTCATTTTTTATCTTAATATTTTAGATGCCTGTTCTACCTGAAGGAAAGAACTGGTACTGTGATATGTGCACAAGTCCTTAGGGAGATGTTTTATATACATATACTGAAATGATAAGTACAAACTGCTTCTGCTCTATAATTAAACTCCAGTTATGCATGATTTTATACTTCAAATACATCATACAATCGTATACAAAATGTTAATTTTTATCTCATAGAACTAAGATTGATAAAAGGAATATGTAGGATAAGCATTGGAGAATAAAGCAAGTGACAGACGTAGTGGGGGAAGAGACTTATACGAAGTCTGTAAGTAGTGTGGTCAGCCCGAATGAGCTCAATAAATGACTTTACAATGGCTTTCCCACAAAGGGAAGCTAAGGAGTTCATGGGTTCATTTCATGTCCGTCTACATATACACACCTATATCTTCTCAAAGCAGTCTCAAATAGCTGGTTCCTGAAGTTGATAGGTAAGATGTGTAGAATCACAGTACTTAAAATGAAATAATTTTAATGGAACTGTCATGTCAGAAAAATGTTTTCTGTCATGTCAGAAAAAACAACACCTTTTTTTTAGAAGACTCTTTTAGGTACATGTGATATAGTTTAAGGTGGCTCAAGAAACAGTACTACGTAGAATTATTTCCTGTGAGTTCAGTTGTTATTTGGGTATGCATCAACTGATTGGCCCTTACTTAAAATTCTAATGCTTTTTATTTTGATTAAGAAAAAGAATATATTTTTTTATAACGTGGAAGTATTACACAGTACACAAATTTCAACTGTGATGGAGCAGTGATGGGCTTTGAGAATGTTTTTCATTGAATTGCAAGATTTTACAGGTGGGTCCAGGTCCTTCTCTGTGTTTACAAAGCACCTAATAGAGCAGGGCTCTGCTTATTCAGAGTTTCAGGCATTACCACATTTATTTATTATAAATAATAAAATCCTTCCATTGACACAATGCTATTTTTATTCCTAATCTTACTCTGTGTATTTCATTATTCTCTTATGTTATCTGTATCCTATTGAAACACCATGACTGGATTTTTCCTGTCTTTGTGCTCAGCACACAGAGGGAAGAAGTCTTTCAGGAACTGGCTGTTGCTTCCTTCAGGGCTAATTAAAGCCCTGAGAATAACAGGAGTTAAAGAAGCACAGGGGGTGCACCACTGTAACACAATAGTATTAACATCCAAGGCTGTGTCTGTATTGCTCTTTTCACTGTAAACATTATGGTTGCTTCCCAGCAGACTTTTTCCCTGTGAAGGCTGTCAGGCTATGCCTGAGAGTAGCAGCTGTAGAACAGCCACAGCCCCGCATGTTTTGGAGAGGTTGCAACGACAGTGTCAGAAACCGTGTGTGTGTATGGCTCGTCTATGCCTTTGCTTATGTATTGCCTGTGCTGGTCATGTATGTGTAATGTCAGCTGAAAACTAGAGTATTCCCCAAATTGTGCTTACATCCTTGTGCATAGCGCAGGGAGCTGGCAGAGACAGACCCTAGAACTGCTCAAGGGACTTTCAGAGGAAAGTTTCTTTTCCTCTCTGGGGAACAACGTTCACTGAAATCTAAACTGTTTACAAAGAAAGGTTAGTTTTAAACAGCATCTGATAAAACATGTATTTTTAAGCATGCCTGTATCTGTTTATGAATCAAAATAATCTGTCTTGGAGGGTTGAAATAACTCTTTTCTGTTGCACATGCAAACTGATAATGAAGGTACCAGTTCAAAGTAAAAACACCAAAATGAGCTGATGAAATTTTTATTAACCTAAACCAATGCATCCATTTACAATGATGTTTTCATTCATCATCATTTTCTAAATTTTGACTTTTACAGATTGAAAAGGAAGAAGTCTTGAACCCCCTTGCTAAGGAGAAAAATGCCCTCCTGCCCAGCCATCATTGCCTGCCCTGGGTTGAATGAGCTGGAGCCACGTTCCCATCCTCCCTTCTGTGACACAGGTAGCAGTAAGGGGTTTCAACGTGGGGCTACACATTTAGCCATCATCAGCTTAAAATCCACCTTCCTGGCTCAGCATTCCTCTCCCTGTCACCCAACTGCAGCTGCTTCACCTGATGGGCCTGCACTTTTCCCTCCAGCATTTGAAATGCAGTTTGTTTTTATTTATAAGCCTCCCTGGAACACAGAGTAATGTCTTTTGGAAACGGAATCAGCTCAAGCTCCTCTGTAAGAACCCTTGAACATTTCCCTTTTGGACTCAATTGGAAAGTTGCAGTTTTCCATTTTAAGTAAAAATGCTCAGTAGGGAACAATCCTGTATCTGCAGGGGTAGACTATATGACTCAAGGCAAATCTTTTTCGTCTTTAACTTCTGTTGTTCTCGTTCTCTTTTGCTAAGGCGTTTTAGTCTTCACTTTCTTTTAAAAGAGAGATTCATGAAGATGAGGATGTACACATTTTTACTCTTTTTACAGTAAGATTTTGAAAATCCCTGTCTGTTGTTGACCTCTAGTTTGATAGAGTGATTAAGTTCTTTTATTATTTTTATTTCTGATTTATATTTATATTACTCCTTTGTATAAATAACTGATTTATCTAGAACTAGGGTCAAAAAACACTATTAAGGAATTTGGGCATGCCCTGATGTATAACTGTACTGTTGAAGAAAGGAAAGGGCTGAAGAACAAGCTAAAAAGAGCAAGACCTAAAAAAGAAAAAAAATATATATTTTATAAATAAATTGTCTCTCTTTGGAATATTTGTTTTTAAAATAAGAAGAAACATCTGAAAATACTCAAGCAGCATGTATGTGATGATTCAATTTAAGTAATGTAATTGACTTTACTGTTGCTGTTGCAGTCTTCATTCAGATAAAATCAATATGTTTCTAGAGATAATGGCTGACTGGATTAGATTTTAACAAAATAGTGAAAGAAGGGCTGCTATTATTGCATGACAACTTTAGACTTGCTTTTAAAAGTAACATACTTTAGGAGATGTGGAAAAAGAAGGAAAATAGAACTCATAGTAAAGGCACTATGGAGTCCTTACAAGAGTAGGACTTAGTAGGAAAGGAGGAACTGATTAGGAGGAATAAGAAGCAATGAATGGAAAGGGAGCAAAAAGAAAGAATAGATGTTAATGGGAGCTAAGCACAAAATAGCTTTTTTCCTGTGTTGTGAAATTCTTTGACTTTATAAAAATGTACCTGTGTCTGTGTTAGGATGACCTCAAGAGAGAAGTTTGGTGTAATCCTCTTTAATTAAAACAAATGAAAAGCTAAATAGAATGTAAGCTTTAAAATTTACAGTCCCAGAGTTATAAAAAAAAATTTGGAGGGCTTTTTTGATGTTGTTGGTTGTTGGGGTTTTTTTTGGTTTTGTTTTTGTTCTGGAAGTTTCCTGCTGCAGCTTAAAGAGAAGGAGAGCTTGTGCAGCGGAACATTTGATGCTATAGCTACTTGATTCCATATGATGGTACTAGAAATATTTGGTTTCTACTATATTAATTTGCCACAGGGAGGCACCCTTCTCTTCAGGTAGTGTCCTCTGCTGCTTTGCAGAATATTAGAAAGCATGGTCCTTTGGTGTTTTAAAACCCAGGGAGTGTTGTCTTCATGTCATTGTGCTGCTTAGATTTACAGCTACACTGAATGCACTCCCCCACTCTACCGTACAGAAGTATGTTTGTTCATCAGTTTGGTGTCACAAGGATGTATATTTTGCAATGGGCTACAGAAGTATGTTTGTTCATCAGTTTGGTATCACAAGGATGTATATTTTGCAACGGGGGCCTGAATTAAAATGTGCAAATGCAGATACACTTTCCTTTTAGTACCCCTGAAATCAGCAATCTGTTTTGCTCCCTCCCCTCCAAAAAGAACCCCAAACCCCAACACCCCCTTCAAGAAAACTGCCTGCCATCATGAAGGGAAAAATCTGTATATGCTTGATGAATAATTAACCCAGTGGTTTTCTCAGGCTGAGATATACTAGTTATATACGAAGAAAATTTATTCAAGTACACAAAATGGGTTTATTTCAGGAGCTTTGGCATGTATAGCCAAGATTATGTGAATATTCAGAAGTATAAAGACAGTCTTTGAAGTCTATTTAAATTTATCTTTTTGGATGTGCAAAAAAAAATCGTAGGAAACTTAGTTTGTAGTTTGTAATATTGAGAGAGTTAAAGGAGGTGTGCTTAAAAATTTCCCAATTTCCTGTTTTTTTCTTTATTCTTTCTTCATCAAAGGTATTGTAGTGAGAAAATGTTCTAGTGTCTGTCCCCTAATCCGGACATGCTACTGCGTTTGAAATGATACAGTTCAGTTTACACCTGGTGTAATACTTACACCTTGCAGGCAGGTTATCGTAGAGGAATTTTCATCAGCTCTTGTTAAGTCCTTTGAGTTGCTTTAGCAAAAGAAATTAGAGACTAAGATTCATTAGTATGTTAGCTTTTTATTGGTGTGTTTTAAGTTCTCTTCTTTTTCCTCTCCTGAGGAAGAAAATAAATATAATTTTGGTTGCAAAACGCTGTGTGGAGATTGAAATAGTGCATTCCGCTGTGAAACTCTAAGGCTTGTGCTTTTTTTTATATTTAGATGTGAAAATTATCTATTAAAACTATACCACTACTATGCTTTCAAAATTCCATATAGAAAACTATCACAGTAGTCATTGCAGGGCTACAGTAGAAAAGGAATGGCATGGATGGGAAACATCCTTTTCAGTTGTGGTGTTATTTTAGCATAAGCTAAACTGAGGGTGACTTCATGTTATATGAGTGATGAAAAAATCCTTGTTTTGTACTATCATCATTATGGTGCAGTGATAATTGAAGAAAATGTTAACTCTATGAGAGTGGGAATTAAAGTGTTTGGAAAATAAGCTATAAAGTGTCAACACAGAACTGAGGCTGATGTTAATGCTTTTTAAGATGAACCCTGTGTGATCCGTTGCTTATTTTTTTATTGACGTCTTAATTGAAAAAATAGATGGTTTCAAAGTCATGAAATACTTATGTATAAAAGGATTCATAATCACACCCAGACGTAAATTCCCAGTAGAAGGCTCTCCTCTTCACTCTTTTTCCAAGAGGAATACAGTGGTATTTCCACTAACAAAAGTGGTTTAACTTAAATATACCCTTCTGGAGCCCTGACAGTATGGCTCATTTTTAGACAGTGCTATTAGTAAGCTTTAGTGCATCCATGGTAATTTCTACCTTGGAGCATTGGGTCCTTAAAAATGTTGAGAAATGAAATCCTGTGCTGCTGCAACAGAGCATGAGTATTTCCAAATTAAAAAGTGCGAAAATGAATTTTCTGTTTTGGGTCCCAAATCAGACAACTAAAGCTTTGGTTTTCAGATAAGATAGGGATTCATAGTCCATGGGAGTTGTAGATAGTCAACTCTTCCGAAACCCATCTCCCGTGAGCACATATTCAGGAGATGTAAGTATTCACAATTGGGTCCGGATTTTTAAAAGAACTCTGGTCTTATTTAGGTGTCTAAATATATTGCTAGGTTTCCAAGAGCTTGGCATGTTGAGTGTGGTGAGAGCTTCCAGCTGCAGATCATTACTGGAAATATGACCTTTATTTAGGTGCTTAAATGTGTTCCGGTTGCTTCAGAAAGTCTGGCTTCATGCATCTATATATAGGCATCCAATATTAGAGATAATATTTTTTAAAAATTAGCCCTCACTTTTTTTTCCCCTGAAAAGCTATTACAAGTTAATTTCAAAAGTAAAAATAGAATTAAGACCTTCTAGTGCTATGTCCTAACTTAGTGCAAAGAGCCAAAATCATTTGACGTAAGGTCCTATATTTGGAAGTGTTGCAAAGCCATGGCTAAACTTTTTCCAAGTCTCCTGGAGGAGAAGTCTCATCTGAGAGGAGTGGACAAGATAACAGTGAGCTTTCCATTCTCCCAGCAGCACTGAATGGGACAGGGAAGATCAGAAACCAGATTGTAATGCAGTTCATCTACTGGAGAATACCCAGAGGTAGTTCATGAAGTTATGATCTAGAAAGTAGAGCACAATCAGGTTATAGTGAGGCAGAAGTTGGCACTTACAGAAACAGGGGAAGCCTGATCTCGTGTTGCAGTCCGGTGAAATACTCTGAGTCTGTGTAGTTTAACGACTGCTCTTTTGAAGAAATTAAGTCAGTAGGAGAACTTATGTGGTTGATTTGACCCCCATGTCTTTTTTAAATTAATTTTCATCATCGTTTCATTCTTCCCCTGCATGTTTAATGTTTTCTTTGTTTTTTATTTGCATGATGTCCTTCTTGCTTAAAAACAGAATACAGAGCTAATTTTACTTTAAGGAATAACAAAAAGAATTGATTAGAGAGAAAATCCTAAAATTCAGTTCTCATAATTGCTCAGCTGGGAGAGACCTA
Organism: Pterocles gutturalis; assembly: GCF_000699245.1. Taxonomy (NCBI): domain Eukaryota; kingdom Metazoa; phylum Chordata; class Aves; order Pterocliformes; family Pteroclidae; genus Pterocles; species Pterocles gutturalis. Next base: position 63,995 of record NW_010128933.1, on the reverse strand, counting down.
TTTTCAAGAGAACTTAGACTGTTGCAGCCTGAATTTGCAAAGCTGCATTTCCCAGGCAAGCACCACACTAAATCCAACATTGCTGTAATTTACAGTAGATTGCTGTTTTTCCTTTAAGAATATGCCATGACATCTAAAGATGGAAGAAAATGTCAAGTATAAAATGAAACAATCTTATTATGCGGTTGTAAGAAATGTCTGCAACAGATCAAAATATTCTAGACCGGGGAAAGAGGAGGGAGGAATAGAGTTCTGTGCTAAATTCTGCTGACAGGGACAACAAACCGTAAACAGGAGAAATAATGTCTAACTATATTTAATCCCCTGAAGTCTACTTCAGTCTTCTCTCTAATTTCCTTTGTAGGTTCCAGCTAGGACAATTCCACTGAGACCCTGTTCTCACCAGTCATCTATCCTCAACATCATATTTCCAAAAATTGCTTTTGGATTCTTGATTGAGAGAAGTCTCGTGGGTCTCAGAATAAGAAATCAGACTGTCATTTTTCCTTTGCTGTTGGACTTGGATGAAAAGGGAGCATCCATCCAACTGCTTTCAGACACAAGTAAAGGGAGGGACTGAATGCTTCAGAATTTCTCTCTACCCATGTGTTTGCAGCTTTCAGGTACAGACTACCTGTTCATAGTTCTGCATTTCTAGTTTGGTCTTTGTACACCAACCTCTTGATCAAGTCAATGATTTTTGTTGTTTCTCTGTAGTAATGTTGATTTGCTATTCACTGGTAAAGCATTCAGGAAAAAAAAGAGCTATGTAGGGCTTAGCAAAAAAAGCCCAACCAACCAAACCAATCCAAAACACCCACAACTTCCTTTTTCAGTGATTTTTCAGGTCAGCAGTCACAGATATCACTGGTGACTGTCTTGAGATTTGTCCATAGCGGCTGGTACCAACATCTGTGTAATGATAGTATAGAGATGTCAATAATAAGGGACCCTGTGGCAATTTGGAGGAGTGTAGTGTGTCAGCTGGGCTGACAGGAGTATCTAAACCATATAACCCCATATGTGGAAGAAGCTGTAGAACAAACGAGGTTACCTTCCTTATTACACTGGAATAAGGAAGGGGCAGATCTGGAAAATCAGCTTGGCCGTGGAGTGAGGGAGACTAGCAGGAATTTAAACACATAAGGGATAGAGAATTTTAACAAAGTCTCTACTCTGCAAACATACAGGACTTTCTTGACTGAAGAATTCGCCAAGTAAGAAGAAAATGGCAGAAGAGGAGAGGCTTGCATTCAAGGGGAATATACATTCCTTTAAACTTTGATTTAAAGTATCTCAGGGTGATGAGGGAAAACAGGCAAACTGGCACATAATTATCTCCTGACCTTATCAAAATCTGTTTAGTGTTATTTAAAGTAAAAAGTCATTGCATTGCATTCAAAACCCTCACAAGCCTGTATGTCTTCCGTCCTCAGAGAGGTAAACAGTAAATCAGAAAGCTCTTTGGGGTGAAGTTATATATGGCCAAGACAGTTTAACTCCTTGGCGTAGAACAAGGAGAAGGTTCTGCGTGATATTCTTCTTGTCTTCCTCATGCATTTCTGCTACTTATTTTGTACTGCCTCTGGCACTATTTGGACCCCCACCTTAAGCTGATTCAACTCACTGACCGGCAACATTTCTGTGGATTGTTTGTTTATTCTCCTCTCCCCTGGTTAGTTTTCTGCCTGTTAGGCAGTTGAACCAGCTCACTATGTTATCAATACAAGGAAAGGGGTTGAACCTTGTAGCTTGTAGCGGGGAAGAGATATCCAGGAAGGAGAGAAGTGCTGAACTTCCCATGTGGCTCAGTTAGCTTCATCCTAACATCGAATTCAGGTCACAAGTGTAAGGTAGTGGGACTTTGGAGAGCCAGCGCTTAATCCAACAAACCTGACCTCTGAGGTCCCATTCCCTAACAAGATGGGGCAACTCTGCCAGAGGGGCCGGGGAAGGAGATGGTGCTAGAAACCACCCTAACCAAAGGCGGAAACCTAAGAGCAGAGCACATTGGGACCCAAACACAACAGGCCGGTGAATGTCCAGTAATTCTGTAGCAGGCCCCATTGGTTTGGTTCTGACCAAACACATGAAAAACAACATCCTTGCCCTTAGCTATAGTTCTTTATAAATACTGCTGATTTCTTCCTGCTTCTGCCTTTGAGAAAACGTTTCTGGGTTCTCCACTACTGTATTTACTTGCCTTAGTCTAGATTAAATATTTTTTGTTGTTTCTTGCTCTTAGTTTTGAATTCTTTAGACCAGCTCTGTCTTTAATTTCCTTCCAGAATGCTTGTATTTGATTTCATTCACAGATCACATGTGCAAATGAATTATACCAAACTCAGATATCTATTTCTGTAATTTATTGTTGGATGATGTTCCAGAAGCCTCTGTTCTTTGGTTGCATCCAAAAAATGTGAAAGAATATTGTATTAGTTGAAGTTACAGGTCCTTAATTTTCTTAAGTTAGTATGGCATATACTGTCTATTTTAGTCTGTGATACAAGTGCAGAGATCTGTCTGGCACAGAGGTTAAATTAAAAGCTGAGCAGATTTCTGGAAGGTTGCTTAGTGTTCAGTGTTGCAATTCCAGTTCGTTTCATATTTTGCAGATGAATTTGAGAGAGTAATACCGAACAGTTCTAACATTCACTCAGGAGGGTAGTATCTCAGAACAATTATGTGTTCTAATATTAAAGGTAGAATGAAAAGAAGCACTGTTACTATGATATAGGGAATACAATTTTTTTAAAAAAATTCTGAAGCTGGTATAATATTTTCCTTCTCATAGTATTTAACTGGAAAATTAGTCTGTTCTGTAACTCCAATTAAAAAAAGTTGCATTGGAATAAATACTCTTAAATGTTTCCATTGTGTTTTAGTCCCAGTAAGTGACAGTTTTGTAGCTAATATTTGTAAATTTTCAAGCATTTCTGGCTGAAAGGTTTTGTTTTGATTGTTACAGCATATCTGCTTTAGCTTATCACCCTAGTAAATTCCCGTCAACTAGCTGTTATATTCTCCTTTTTTTTCCCCCCATAAACAGGAAGATAAAAGTTGCTGTTGGTCTCCTCAAATTTTGTGGCAGAAAATACAGTGCCATCATGATGCCTATGCTAAAGAGTCTTTATTATTTCAGAGTAGCAAGCACGGCCATCTGAATGCTCCTGAAGCATGTGAGGAGCAGCAGGAGCGGGACAGCTCTGCAGCAGAAGGCAAGGCGGGAGCTGAGGAGAAGGGACCATGGCTCAGGTAGGGACAATCAGCCTCGTCAGCAACTGTGTCATTCCCCTGGCTTTTAGAAAGACAAGCAGTGCAGGGTGGCAGCGGTAACCCAGTGAGCACAGGCAGCCAGACCCATGCTCAAGCCTCCTGGCCCTTATTCATCCAAACAAGGGGCTCTCAACCAGGAAAGGGACACAAAAAACCCCTTCGCTGTGTGGGTTATCTTTTTTCTTTTTTAAAAACTTTTTTTGAACTGTCCTTTTCCTAATGCTTCCTAGTGCTTACTTGGTTTTGCAGACTCTGAGCCTGTGTCGAAAAGCAGCCGTGCTGTGATTTTTTAGCAGTGTGGTGGTGTTCTCTACAATGAACAAATGTATTAGCGCAGGGACTGTGACAAACTCTAATACAAAACAACTGTGAATATTTCACAGGAACTGAACCTTTCTTTATTGCTTTTTTGTTGGCTTTTTCTACTACATCAAGTTTTGGAGCAGAAACGGATAGCTCATTGTATCAATTAAGCCCTACCCTGTCCAAAGCCACAGTAAGTATATGGTTTGACAGTAGGCTGATAATAACCAGAAGTCACGTACACAAAATCACGTGAAAGCTTTAGTTTTCAGTTAGCAGAGAACATTATCTGGAGCTGAGCATTTTTTTCCTTATGTGTAGGAACTGAAGAAACTGCTTTTATATATTTCCTGTGGAGTACACTAAGATCCTCTTTGCCTCTTGACCGAGCAATAACTGAAAAACAAAAGCAGTGGCTCATCATAGTCAGTCATATACGCTTTTCTCATGGTCTCGTCCTTGAGAAAAACCATGTGTTTCAACAGATTGCTGGGAATGTATTTTGGTTGTTCAGGCACTCTCACTTTTATTATTGTTTGCAAAAGAAAGGCTGTATCAGGAAACCTGGGATACAACGGATGCTGTGTGAACCAAAGACATCAGCCTTACAGCTGTTTGTCCCTGGTGTTTTGTCACTGTACCCCATTTTGTGTTTGATAGATTGAGAGAGATGGGAAAAGCAGTAACATGGAAGCAGCATGGAAAATTGTTTTACCCCTTTGCCTTAGAAGATGGCCTCGGTGAGAGTGTTGGTAAAGTGCTGTGAAAGAACAGGCATTGTGGTAGCAAGGGCTCCACTTTGTGTTATCTGGCTGCAGCTTTTGTGACTACAGATGCTAACTTTGGCTCTTCTCAAGGGACATGAATAGCCTTGTATAGGACTTGGTAAATGAGCCATGGAGAATAGGGAAGGAATCAAATCAAGTGAAATAATCTTGGTGACTGCTGTGAACTCCTAATAGGGATATAAACAAGAAACAGTTTGTATGAGCTCTCATGTGGAGGTGTAAATGTCTTATCTCTACATGCTAGCAATGACTGGGCCTTTTAATGTTTGAGATGAAACAATTCCTGATGGTTTGCGTGGTCAGGAAGCAGAGCTCATTTTATTTCTTCCTCTTACTGTTGTTTTTCCTTCATGTTTAGGTACTTCTTTCTTTTTTTTTTTTCTATACTGAGAAGTGTTTAGAAATTCACATTTTAATTCATGTAGAGGCATTTTAAACAGCCTCCAAAATTTGTAATGTTAATACTTATTTCAGATAGAAAGGAAGCTCTTGGTGAGAATGCCTGGGGGATATTCATTGCCATAGTGATGTGAGGAGTACAGGAAGAATATACTCAGGGTTTTCAAATAATATCTGTGGGTTTTCCAGCTTTCCAACTGTTCCTCATCTCCTCCCTCTACCTCCCCCAGTGATGCCACTGCAATTGTACTGGGTTCTTTGTTTATAATAAAAATAGTGAAAATAAACTCTTGATCTTTGCATTCCAAGAGTGTCAGTCTAACTTCCTGAGGTTATTTCTCAATCTTTGTAAATGTTTTTCTAGGAGTTCTTTGAGCACTTCAGTCCACTTCAGAATCTGTGGAGAGCATGATAATATGACATGCATAAATACGTGAACACTTCATTTTGTTAAAAATGGGAAAAATATGAAACGTTTTCTGAGGAAGTATATGGCATGTAATTGGACACGTGTGTGTGTATGTGCATGTAGGAGGTACTATAGGAGTCATTCATGACTTAAAACAGCTTTTCTTTTTCATGAGTTGCAGCATGTTAAATGAGGGATTAAGTGAGATAGCACTGGCAAACAGAAAGCATTTTTTCATGTCCTGGTTGTTTAAAGCTTTGCATTATCCTTTTGGCACATGGTAATATCCTGTGGTTAATGGTTTTTAAACATGATAACATTTTTTTGTAATTTTTCCAGTGTCCTAAACATAGATTTTTGCCTCCTGCAGTCACCTGTCAGAAGTTATTTTTTTACAAGTCTCTCTGATTTCAATTGCTAGATCAGCAGGTGAAGAGTGAGGCTGCGCTTTAAGTGATCCAGGAGGCAGCCTGTACCCCACCGCTATGCTTATTACCCACTCGCAGTCCTTCCCTTCCCTTGCTTCAGTTTTTAAGTATGTTTGTGTCCATTACTGAAATAAGTATTTGTAGAACCAAGTGTTTCAGTTGGAAAGTCAGAAGGCTAGTGTCTCAAAGGAGGCAGTGTATGCCTTTCATTAGTAGGCTGTTAGCGATGTAATTTTTTTTTGTCACGTTTATGACTTAATGAAAAAAACAGGGAAGAATAATTTCATAATGTTTTTGTCCCAGCAAAACAGAAAAAAAAAAATTCATGGTTTAAAATCAAATTAAATAGTTGTTTTAAGATTATAGTTTTGGTTTGAGGTGTTTCTTGGCTATATTTTTGAATAAAAGGTTGTTTTGATATAATATTTAATTTTGGAAATGTGGAAATGAAAGAGTTTTTGGTTTGTTTTTTTTTTTTTAACTTGTAGTTTTCAAATATGAGGCCAATAGTTTGGCTCATCTCACATTTGTGAACAGTTACCCTTGACCCCAAAGAGTATTTTTGGGCAAAGACACTGTTCGCTCTTGTAACTCACCCTCTCTATCACTTCTAATTCAGATGTCTAAGTTAAAAGCATCTCCTCCCGGGGTGGCAGGGGAGAGGTGCCCTTCCCAAGGGGAAGCGGTGCAGAGCGCGGTGCGGTGGGGCACAGAACAGTGGCCAGGGTTTTCCCCTGCGGGCTCTGACCTGCCCATGTTCTCTGTTCCTGGCTGCGGCAACTTAACCTCTGTGCCCAAGACTGAGAGCACAGTGGAGGCAGTGAAGTCTGGTTGTTTGATACTTAGTAAAAAGTCAGCATCACCCAGAAAATCCCATTCTGATGTTGTCAATCCTCTGGAAAGGAGCAATCCTTTGCTTCTGTCTCCCTGCAGCACTGAGTGCGCAGCGGTGCTGTTCTGCACGCAGGGTGTGCTACCAAAAGGCATGCTAATCCTAACATTAGAAATAGCCTAATAATATCCACAGTTCTTTCCAGTGACTGTTGTTCTCTTGCACTTCTTGACGGACATCTACCCTTGATACCTGCTCATTCCCGGACCACTTGTTTTCAATCCATTTGGAAGCTGTGTCACTCTGGGTTATCAGTAGTCCCCCAGAAGCAGTGCTGAGATTACCACCTCCCCTCACCCTGTCCCTCTGGTTTCCCTCCCCTACCCCAGCCCAGGGCAGTGTGAGGGGTGTTACCGGGGGGCTGCCTGCCTGCCCCTGCCACCCGGGAGGGCTGGGGACCGGCCGGCAGGTCTGGTGTGGTCCCTCTGCCTGCGTCAACAGCGGCTGCTCTCAGCAAATGTTGGAGCTACCAGGGTTGCATTCTGAGTGTGGAAGTGTTTGTGTTCCTGGTCTGTGCTGTAGAGAAAGAGACAATCTTGATTTGTGATTGTGTAAAATAATTTTAAGGAGGCTGTGGGATGTAGAGATCCTGTGCGGTTCTCCACAGTGCTGGTTACTTGCAGGGTGATAAACCATGGTGGAGTCACTCTCCAGATGATGTAAACTGCTGTAGAAGTTCACTCCACAGAAGCAGCTGGATCTGTGCTTGTTTGCACCACCTGGTAGAGTCCGTGAACTGTGCCTTACCCTGAATGTCAGGCGAGAGTCGGTTGTCAGAGCTGAGCAAGCGATGGTAGAGGGACTGGGGTGAAAATGGCAGGGTCCTGAGTGGGTGGCTGTGGGCTCTCTATCTGGCAGTAAAACCTGATGAAGAACAGAACAGGCTGGGCTTTTTGCCACATAGTGTGAATTGCTCCTTATGGCTCCTGTGAGTGTCTGGTCATATTGTGTACTTGGGGAGTTGCTTCTGTGGCTCTTAATTTTGTTTTCATCTTAACC